>NC_058137.1:23667719-23978017 GCF_011075055.1 Mangifera indica | reverse complement strand
ATGTATTTAGGTTTTTTAACTGTTTGAGATGTTTTTGAGATTATGCTAAAACTTAGGTGAACATAGTGTTTTACCCTACATATTATAATATGGAAAAGAACTATTTTTTTAGTCTATTCTCAAACTTACATCCACAGGAGAAAGAAAACTCCAACTCCCACTCATAGCCAGACTTTTGTTAATTTTTTCTTTTAAATAGAAGGGTAAAATAGTTATTTTATTGTTTATATTAAAAAGTTATAAAGTTTATTACTCCTTGCTCCCCAGGTTTAGAAACTAATATTTCACCTTTACCTAAAGTTTTCAAATTTTAAAAAATAATATTTTCACCCCCAAACCTAGGGTTTTCATAACTTTTAAAAATAGCAGTTTCACCTTCATTCTTCAACTTTATCTTCCGATGTCGTCTCTGACCCCCTCTTCTCCTAGTGTGACGGTAGTGGTGCAATAAAGAGATCTTCATCTCTGCATCGCACTGTGCAATGAAGAGATCTTCATCTCTGTGTCTCATGGTGCAACGAAGAGACAAAGATCTCTTCGTCACATGATGCGACGAGGAGATGGAGATCTCTTCATCGCACCGTACAATGAAGAGATCTCTCTTTGTTGCACCACCCAGATGACGAAGTCGTCCAGATGCAACGAAGAAGGACGATGAAACGTTGTCTTTCATCTATTCTTCTAGACCTAGATGACGCTTCGTCGTTTAGATCTGGGTGACAAAAGGTCGTCCTTCGTTATCTTTTGTAGTCAAAGATGGGAGATGTCAACTATCGATGGTGGTCAAAGAAGGAAGCAAACCCTATAGGTGAAATCTAAATTTTTTAAACTTTGAAGATGGGTTGAGGTGTTAATTTTAAAACTTGGAGGGGAAATGATAAAATTTTAAATTTTTAAAGTTTATAGATAAAATAATGATTTTACCCCTGTCTCTAACTAAAATTTTAGATGATAATTTGGTCATAAGTGAAAGTTAGGGTTTTGATCTCTCGTAAGTGTAGGTTTGAAAATAACTTAAAATTTGGATGGACATAGTCGATGGCCTAATATCTTATTTTCAACTATCTTTTTAGGCCCTCTTCAAATTTGACAACTGTAGCCATCCCCACCAAATCTCTGCAGGGTATAATTAATAATCAATAAATATAATTATAATATCTTCCTCTGACAATTTAATTCCATGGAGTCTCACAATCCCAGCTCATCTACAGGCATACATGAATGAAAAGCTTATAACTAGGCCACAACGGAAAGAGAGGGCAAACAGAGAGAGGTTGAAGAAGAAAAGGAGAGAACATACCTATCAATGGCGAACGCCAAGTATGAAGAACCTTTGAGTCCTGCAGCTCAGTTATTTCATTCGCCCAGCTTCAACTGCTATATTGTCGCGATTATTGGGACCAGAACTAGACTAGATCCAGTTGTTATCAAACAAGGATTGAAGACTTTGATCAATCACCCTCGTTTCTCCAGCAAGCTGGTGAGTTTTCTTCTTGAATTTCATATATTTTATAATATGTTTGACTTTTAAATTATATATTTAATGCTTAAAAAAGGCCATGAATGAGCCTCCGATATTACATCATAACCCTATTTTAACTGATAGTAGGACTCTCTATAGATTTTCATATTTATTATAACCCCTTCATCTCCTGAGTACAAACATAACAACAGAAGGAACAGGGTTTAAATACCTTAATCCTCTTCCTTGTTTTTATAAGAAATTTTTATTTTTATTTTTGTCTAGTCTCAATATAAAGATGATAGAGAATTCTTATTCTTTCCTTGCATGAAAATTTTCTCCTCCCTTTTCTATCATATCTTTGAAAGGAAAATTCTCTATATTTTTCTCTTCTCATCCTAATTAAAAAATAATCAAATAGTTATTATGTATTAAGATATTTATAATAATTTAAATTTTTTAAAGCTAATTTAATATAAAAGTTCAAAGAATATATAAAAGAGAAAACGAATTGAAAGAGCATGAACGAGAAAAAAATAAGTCAAAATATATTTATCTCTATTTTGGTCTATTCTTTACTATAATAATTTTAATTATTCTTGTTTTTGCCCTTATTTTTGTTTTTATCTTTTATCGGGAATGTTATCATTTACGTAACATTGAATCGATCGACGTAAATTTGTTTGGTTAAAATGAAAAAGGTAACACAAGGAAGGAAGATGAGGTGGGCTCGAACAACAGTAAATGTTGACAACCATGTGATTATTCCAGATTTAGATGCAGAGTTGGAAAATCCTAAAAATTTTGTTGAAGACTACATCTCCCATATGACAACACAGCCTCTGGATCTCTCAAAGCCCTTATGGGAACTTCACCTCCTCAATGTCAAAACTTCGGAGGCAGAAGCCGTTGGAGTTCTCCGGATTCACCACTCGATCGGAGATGGGGCGTCTCTCATTTCTCTTCTGCTTGCATGCACCAGAAAAACTAGGGACCCTGAAGCGTTGCCGAGTGTTCCGGTGCAGAAAAATGAAGGCCCAGGTGGCCGTGCGAAGGGGGTTTGGTGGGTGTTTTTGGCAATATGGTCAGGGATAATGTTGATATGGAATAGTGTTGTGGATTTGATTATGTTTTCGGCAACAACTTTGTTTTTGAAAGATACAAAAACTCCTCTGAAAGGTGATGGCCCTGGAAATGAGCACGCTCCCAAGCGGTTTGTTCACAGAACATTGGATTTGGAGGACATTAAGCTTGTCAAGAATGCAATGAACATGGTATGCTTACTATTCCCTTTAAAACCATTAATGGATGAAATTTTATTTCCTGGTGGATGTGAGAGTGGACTGGGCCAATGCCGGTGTAGACCACCAGGCCCATGTGTCAGGTTATATCAAGGCCCATCATTTGATGGGCTTTCACGTCAGACCAACTTGACAAAATGTCAAACTTGGGCATGGCTTAGGGTTTGTAGGCCATCACCCATGGGTTAGTGTAAAAAATCGTATTAAATTGGTCAATTTTGTTGTGACCTGAAGTCTCACATCACTCTCGTTCTGTCTACTGAGCTTGTATATAGGCAGAGACTAGACTCTTAACTCAATACGCGTAGAAAGCCGTGTAGAGCCTGAAGCCCAAAGAGAACAATACATATCTGCTGATCATATTGGTGGATTCCATTATATTATTGCAAAAATTTTGACAAATTTGAAATGCATAATAAGGAAAAATGAAGCTTAGTAGCCAATTTAGAAAATTTTGGTGTAAATGCAATAATGGTCTAGAGGCCAGCAGGAAATTGGCTATATAAAGGACATTTCCCTTCTTCATTCGACTGTAACATTTTCACAATCTTCTTGCTTCTTGCCTTCTGTTTCTTCACTCTTACTTTCTTCTTCTTATTTTGCAGCCTTGAGTTAAAAAATTATCTTTCTATTCTTCAATTAACTCATCTTGCAATTTGTTTATCTTATATTTATAATACGTTATCAGTACGATAGCGAAGGGGGGATGTGTTGTGACCTGAAGTCCCACATCGCTCTCATTCTGTCTATTAAGCTTGTATATAGGTAGGGGTCAGAAGCCTTAACTCAATAAATGCGTAATAAAGTCGTGAGGGCCTGAAACCCAAAGTGGACAATATCTGTTGAGTTGTTTATAATACGTTATCAGCACGATAGCAATTGGGGGGGGGGGGGAGGGGGGGTTGTGTTGTGACCTGAAGTCTCACATCGCTCTCGTTTTGTCTATTGAGTTTGTATATAGGCAGATGCTAAAAACCCTTAACTTAATAGACGCGTTTAAAAGCCATGAGGGTTTGAAGCCCAAAACGGACAATATCTGTTGGACTGTTTATAACAAATTCATCCAAAAAATTAATAAAATATAAAAATAGTTCAACTCTATTAAGCAAACTCACAAGTCGTACCTTATAGCTTGAGGTAAGGCCTGCTTTTTCTTGTGCTAAGCCAAAGTGAGCTGTTTCAAAATTGTCATGTCCAGTCGAGCTATGGGTGGGACGGATTCATTTGTCATCTCTATTTTCGAGTATTATATAATAAATATATTTTAATGCATGAATATAATGTTTTTATGATGTCATAGAATACCCCATTAAAGGGAGCATGTTATTTGTAGCCCTCTCAAGGCGGGAATATATTTTGGGTTTAGACATTGAGGAGGTTAATTTAGGTTTTATTTATTGCATTGAAGTTTCGTTTAACTGAAGGTTTTAGGTTTCATACAGACATTCAGATCTAAATTAGACCCAAAATCCATTATTCAACAACACTGAAGCTTTGATCAATCGGTCTCTCATTGCACATTGCCATTACAACATTGTTGGTTAAAAATTCGCCTTCTTCTCCACCCGTTAATAAAAAATGCTCCACCAAGTCTTCACTCCAACAGCCTTCTTCATGGAAAATGAAAATAGGACGAAGAGCAAATGAACAAAATCTTAGCCACTGCAAACCCAAAACTGTTCTTGGGCTTCGGGTTTGAACAACCCAAAGCTACCTTATCTCAAGATGGATTCAAGCGAAGCTTTGGGTTTAAATCTAGGCCAAACGACTATTTCCCACCCAAGGTATGCTGTAATGACAAGTTTCCCCCCTTTAACTATGGAAATACCAAACACCCACCCATGGCCAGTTAAAAGTAACGGGGTTAAGGGTAAAATTGTCATTTTCTCTATAATATTAAAAAATAAACTAAAATATAATTTCCTTTTGCCCCCCTAAAGTTTGAAAACAAAAATTTCCCCCCAGCCTAAGTTTAAGAAAATGGCAGTTTCACCCTAGGGTTTGGTTTTGAAATCTCCGGCGACCTCTCCGGCTCCGTTGCCGACGGCTTCTCCCTCCCGAAGAATCCTCTCCTTCCGGTGATCGGTTTCCTCCCATTTGGAGGCCCGATCGTCGCCGGAAAAGCGGTGGGAGACGAAGAACTTCGTCGGGGAAGACGAAGTTCTTCGTCTTCCCAGACGAAGACGAAGCCGTCGTCTTCGTCTGGGAAGACGAAGAACTTCGTCTTCCCCGACGAAGTTCTTCGTCTCCCACCGCTTTTCCGGCGACGATCGGGCCTCCAAATGGGAGGAAACCGATCACCGGAAGGAGAGGATTCTTCGAGAGGGAGAAGCCGTCAACAACGGAGCCGGAGAGGTCGCCGGAGATTTCAAAACCAAACCCTAGGGTGAAACTGCCATTTTCTTAAACTTAGGCTGGGGGGAAATTTTTGTTTTCAAACTTTAGGGGGGCAAAAGGAGATAAAATTTTCAGGCGTTAGGGTTCTGTTAAATTTAACTGGCCATGGGTGGGTGTTTGGTATTTCCATAGTTAAAGGGGGAAAACTTGTCATTACAGCATACCTTGGGTGGGAAATAGTCGTTTGGCCTTAAATCTATGTTCTTATTTGTTTTTTTAAATTATTTACCTCTTTTATGTTGTCATTTATCTCATTGATAATATTATTTATTTTATTAGTAATCTTTTAATAATATTAAACAAAATTAAAATTTAATATTATTAATTCGAATTAAACTTAATTTGGTCCTCATCAAAACTTTACTGACCCAAATCGACCGGCGTAAGAATGTTGAAACGGAAGTGCAGTTTTTACCTTTCAAGTCCACGGTATTGAACAAAGAGAGAGCAGCATTTTACAAAAATTATTCTCATTTGGTTTTTCATAATTTCTATACTTAATTTCCTCTTCTTGTTTTTGCATCATGAATTAATGGGTTGTTGTTAATTGTCAGACCGTCAACGATGTTCTATTGGGAGTGACTCAAGCTGCCCTCTCGCGGTACCTCGATCGAATTGACTGAGTTCTCTTCCCTTAAAATCCTCTTTTTTTTTTTTTTTTTTTTACCAAGGGAATATTTTCCATCCAAGATTTAATGGAATGACAAATTTTTATTTATTAACTTTAAAAACTCAAATACTTATCCATCTGTTAAAATTCATTATTAGAGTTAAAGATAAAATTGTTATTTAGCTAAAATATTTAAAAAATTATCACATTTCATCCCTCAAATTTAAAAACTAACAATTTTCCTCCACCCAAAGTTTGAAAAATTATATTTTTTCCCTTAAGATTTGATTATTTTCAATAACCACTTTTCAACGACCACTTTAAGAAGGTCATCAATCAACCTTCCCACCAACCCCCTCCCTAGTGGTTTCCCAGCATGAAGACAACCAAAAATCTAACCAAAATGCTTAGACAACATCGCACAAATTTGTGTAACGTCACACGGATCTATGCATTGTCTGGATGATGCACAAACATGTGCTTCATCATTCAATTAACGTTGAAGTGGCTAGACAACTCACAGATATATGTAACATCGTCTGACCATTTTGACCAAATTTTTGGTGGCTTCCATGTTGGAAAACCATTGGGGAGGTAGGGGTGAGAAAGTTGACCAATGGCCTGGTTGACCAATGGCCTTCTTAGAATGGTTGCTGAAAAGTGGTTATTGAAAAAAATCAAATCTTAAAAGGGGAAAATACAACTTTTCAAATTTTAGGTGAAGAAAAATTGTTAGATTTTTAAACTTAAGAAATGAAATGTAATAATTTTTTAGTTTTTTAATATTTTAGCTAAATTACAATTAACCCTAATAGTAAATTTTAGTAGATAGGTGGGTATTTAGATTTTAAAAAATTAATGGGTGGAAATTTGTCCTTTCACTATACCTTGGGTGGGAAACACTCCTTTGGCCTTTTTATTTTGATAATAGCATGTCTATGGAGTTTCAGCTAAAACTGATCAAGATGGAGGACAGAAGTCAAGTAATCATCCAAGAAACATCCGCCTCAGGGCATCTGCTCTCGTCAACCTCAGACCAACTACAGGGATCCAGGTGAAAATTTATCTCTCTTTACTATTCAATTAATACTAATAATTAGGAATAAAGATGAAGTTTTTGTTAATATTTTCTAAAACAGGCTTTAGCTGAAATGATGGAGAAGGGATCCAAGTGCAGGTGGGGAAATAAGATCGGATATGTTCTTCTTCCCTTCAAAATAGGCTTGCAAAATGACCCATTGAATTATGTCCATGGAGCTAAAGCCACCATGGATAGAAAGAAGCTTTCTCTTGAAGCTTTATGCACGTATTCAGTTGCCAAGTTTGTACTCAAGGCATTTGGTTGTAAGGTATTTATATATGAATTCAAACATCTCATTTTCTTTAATAAGAATTAACTGAAATTGTTCCGAATTACAAAACAGGTAGGTGCTGCTACAGCAGTGAGAGTTCTTTCAAACACAACAATGGCTTTCTCAAATGTGGTTGGCCCTTCTGAAGAAATTAGTTTTTATGGCCATCCTATTGCTTATATTGCTCCATCTGTTTATGGGCATCCACAGGTAAGAGTCGAGCCTCGTCATTTCATATAGAGACATCAACCAATCTGTCACCATGAATGATATGTTGTTGGTTTTGCAGGCATTGACAATCCATTTCCAGAGCTATGTGAATAAGATGTCTGTTGTTATAGCTGCTGATCCAGATGTGATTCCTCATCCTCACCAGATTTGCGAGGATGTTGATGAATCTCTCCAAATCATAAAGAAGGCTGCTCTAGATGCAGGAAGAACAAATCTCAGTGATCTTGTCTAATCATATATATGTATTTGTTAACTTTAAAATTGTGATGTTTGGTTATCCGTAATCACATCTGGAAAACAGAGCAACCAAAAAAGGCTTGAATATAATTGGATATCAGAGGAAATTTAGAAAAATGCTGTAACAAATTCAGGAAGATTTGTTTTACAAATTGTGTTGCATTCATGTACTTCACTCAAGTGCTTTTATATGGAAGGATTGAAACAAGCATCTGTAGAAGGATTTGCTTTTCATTAAACATAAGATGAACAAGTACACTTCTCGGCTTCGTCTTATTCAACAAGCTTTATATACAATCCTACTTGCCCGCCGTTCTGTTTACTTGGTAGGTTATTATAGAAAATAAAAGATTGCCTACCTCCGCAAGAGCGGAGGGGGGGTCTTGTTTATTTAGCATTACCTCCTTCGGCTTTCTACGAATTCTCTTTGCCAGGCTTCACTATTGCACATTCTTTGCATGATACTTCATCAGACCCAGCTATTTCATTCCCGTTCTTCCTCCTCCTCCTCCTCCTCTTCTTCTTCTTCTTCTTACTGAATTAGGTCCGAGTCATTGCCTCCTCGACATCTCTGGTTCTTCAGTCTTTGCAAAGCGTCCACGAATCCTTGGTTGGCTGTCAGCAAGAGCCTTTCTGCATGCATACTGAAAAAAGCAACATATAAGTTTTAGTAAGGAGTATTCCATAGAGCACCATTGCCACAAGCAACACAAATTTTTGTAGGTAAGTTGTGTGAGTTTGTAGTTTGTTTTTGTAAGTACAGCAAAAATGACAACAATGATATACAAAAAAAAGGCAAAAATATAAGTATTACTTGTAAGTCTTACCTTTATTTTTCTGCCAAAGTTTCTCTTTGTCTTTTTATTTCTGTATCTGGAAAGCTTTTCCCTGCGGTCCTCAGTAGGGAAGTTGGTGATCACCATAGGCCGTTCATGAGGAGAGTGGATGAAGCTCATATTGCCATTACCAAGAGTCTGTCATAAAAACTCAGTATCAATGACCCAGCCCCATCCTGTGGAAATGGCCAGAAAGGTCTAAACATTTCTCAGTCCACAGGCTACTATGCAAAGCCAATACTCAGCAGGTCATGCCACACGGATGTGCCAGGAGTAAATGACGATACTAAGAAATGAGCAGCATTTCCCACAGCTAGGCCCTTAATTAAGGAGTGAATGTTTTCTATAAGCGGTCAAGAATTTATAAAGGGTAAGTATTTAAGCCAACTCTATCAGGAGAATGGTTTCCATCTTTCTAAAACACGTGGATAAACCACTTCTCTGGACTACAGAACCTATTTAGCATATATACTCTCTCTGTATTGGTGGCTTTCAAGTAATTCATGTCAGAGGCTTGAAATTACTAAAGTCTTAATGCTTTACTCGTTATTCAGAGACACCAGTAGTGTACCAGAATGTTTAAAGAAAAATTACTGTCGACCATCATAAACAACCTTGATATTAATTATTTGGAAAGTAAGCCTCACAAAAAGACATTCCCCATCTACCTCATCTAAAGAGATTTATAGGATTGTAGGGAAAATAAAAAAAAATGCAAGTGATTTAGGAAACCTACTACTCAAACATGCAGAGCAAATTATAGTGTAAGTGCATAGAAAAAATAAGTCAGACCTCTATGTCTCCTTCACTGAAAGCTCTCCGCATGCCATAAACAGATCCAAAATCCATACAAGCAATTTCCAGAAAGCTCGGTTTCATCATAGTTCCATGCACCCATTCCATTGAGGTTAAGCTTCCAGAGCTCACACTTTTCTGAAATGGTGTATCAGGAAGCATCTTGCCTTCCTGAATTTGGCTTTCATGGTTCCTCAAAACAGGAATCTTGACGTCAAGGACCTCAGAGAGTGGTGCATCTATTTCTGGCTTTTCCACATGATCCTTCTCCCACTCAAAGAAAACCTCATTCAGAAGCTGTTCATGGTGAATTGAGTCAATATTTGCAGCCTTGAGTGCTTGGGTAGCGACAACATCTTCACCACAAGAGATCATCATCGAAATGGCTGATGTCACAGGATCAAGCTCCCCAAGCAGTTCTTCAATGATTGGCTCCGGAGCTTTGAATAAATCTCCTTCTCCCCCCAGGTCATAGTGTGATATGCTGGAGGTCTGGACATTGTTGCTCTGCACAAAAACAAATAATTAAAATCAACAATTATTGCATAAGATGTGAATTAAAAAAGCTCTAGGTTAGAACACTTCACCAACAACATTAGTTACAATTAAGATGCTGAAATTACTTTAAGAATCCAAAAATGTAAATTAAACAACTATTCCTAATAATCACTGATCAAGCAAATGCTGCATTGACTAATCACAAAAAACCTCATCTCAAATGCCCTGACACCATCTTACTTTCTTCTGAAATCTGTGATGAATAACAATTTTAGGAATGAAATACCCCACATCAAAAGTATGATAGACACTCAATCCACAAAATCAAGAGAAAAATTCTACAATTACCATAATTTTTTTTACAGCATCAATGTGCATAAAAGCATCATCTGAGGTAATTGGCAATTTTTGTAAATCTATTTTATCAACTTCTTAGACCCCAACACAGAAAGTCTACTACTTCAGTATTCATATTTCCACCAAAGCAATTGTTTCTAACTTCAAAAGCACAGCATCACTTCAACTTAACCAAACTAAAATATCATATAAAAAATAATAATAAAATTGAAATCTTTTCTCCCAAAATTTCCACATGACAAAGTCTATATCAACAAGAAATTTCCATTATAATCAAACCACCGAAAAAAAAGGTAAATTAACTTAATCTCACTGAGGATAAAATTCACTTTTACCTAAAGTAAACATCTACCATAACTTTCATGGGAAATTTTCATTTCTTCTACTTTCACTAAATTAGTTTTAAAAACGAAAATAAATAAATAAAATAAAATTAGAACAATAATAAAGGCAGAAATAAACTGTTTTCTCCTTTTAGTCTCTTAAAGAAATTAAAATTAAAATTAATACAAAAACAAAAGATTCTGCTTTTCAAAGTGCTGTAAAAAGCTAAAAACCAACTAACACCACACATAAAAAGTAACAACAGAACGAAAGAATCCTTGAAGAACACGGAACTTGTGACCGTGAAACCATTTCTAATTATATTTTCACTTTTCTTTTTCTTTTTCGATTATTATTGTCTATACCCTGTTTGTCTTCCAAGAAAATGTGGACAAAGAAAAGTCATTAAAAAAAGTTACCTTCTTTGTAAAAACCCATATAGCATATTCCACAAACTATTAGAAATTTATAATATTTCAAAGAATTAAAGAAAATAATAGAATCAACAAAAATACAAATGGAATTTGTATTCAATTTTCAGGATTTTTTTGCAATTTTCAGAGAAACGAGACAGAGACTACAATAAAACTACAAACAAAAATAGAAAACTAGTGAAACCCAGTTGAAAACAAGTAAAATAAATGCAGATCACTTGAAATTAAAAGAGAGTAGACATGGAAAGAGTACCAAAAAAGAATCAGGTTTATTTGATTCACAATATTCCTCAAGTTGCTGAAAATCTTGAGAGAAATTGTGCATGTAAGGGAAGAAAAGGCCAGTTTCTGCATACATTTTCTGGGGTGCGAAATCAAAATGGTGAAAGAAGAGAAGGGAAATAGAAGCAGAAAATTAAGAGAGAAGAGCAAAATGTAAGGAGGCAGAGCAGAGAAAAAGAGAAGGTTGTATTTGAGTTCTAATGTTGGGACATCAAGAGGAGAGAGAATTCATTTATATAATAATCTGAGGTGCTATTTAAAATTAATAAAAATTAATTAATTTTTTGATTTAATTAAATATAAACGTCATATATCAGAACCGACCTATATTTTTTGTCATTTACTATCAATTTAGTTTATTTTTGGCCAATTTTCAACGATTTCGAAATTTGATAGGTTTTGGTTTTATTAATGAATATATTTTTTTGTTTTTTAAAATAATATATTGGTTAAAATGAATTGTCTTCACAATTGATTTTATATATATATATATATATATATATATATATATATATTTAAATAATACCCTTTTATGTTACTGTTTTTAAAATTTTATTTTCAAGTTTGGAGTAGAGGTTGATTTAAATGATTTTTTTCATGGTTTAAAAACAAATGCAAATGGACAAAAATAGTGTATTGTATGATTGAATATTGTGCATGTTAATTGGAATTATATCTTAGTAAAAATAAAAATGTGTATATATTTTTTTTATATATAATTTGGATATATAAATAATATGTTATTATATGAGTGAATAATTTTAAATTAAAAATAAAATAATATCAAATCATATAATGACATTATTTATATATCTAAATTATGTACAAAAAAAGAACACATAACATTACTCATTTAACAAATAACATTTAAATTGTTTATAGTGAATTACATTTTTCCTACTTTAGGTTTGGTCAAAAAATACTATTTCAACTATTGATAGAATGAACCAGAGTTTTCCGCCCATAATTATACTTTGTTTAAAAAGAAAAAACACTATAAGAGTAAAATCGTAATTTCACTTCTAATGTTTAAAGAATAGAAGAATAAACTTTTTACATATCTCACTTTAATGTTTTAAACATGATATTTGACTATTTTATATGATTGAGAACCAATAATTCATTCCCTATCATTTTGGAAGCCTTAGTTGCCACTCCAAACAATCACAGAATACTATTTCTTGAGCTTCATAAACAATTTGTACACCATAACCACACACAAATATTTCATTATCGCAAAAAGATATTGTCGATAAACACCAAAATTGACAAACTAGTCAAAGTAGACTATTAGCATGCGGAAAGAAGTCGTAGACGAAGAAAGCAAGCATGATGAGCTAGAGTGGGTCGTTCGCATGCCAAATTTGATTAAGTCGAAGTGAGTCATCATATAATAGTTTTGATTAATTCTCGAGCGAGAAAAGAAGACAAATATTATAGCTATGATGGCTTAGTGGAGGCAATAATGGTTTTTGTTTTGTGGGATGGGGGGGCGGGCGTAAGGGCGAGCAAGACAATGAACTAGATGTGTGACCAAGAGAGAAAATATGGTGGATGTGGAAGAGATGGTGGATTGTCAAGATAAGCCGGTTGTGCCTTGGTGGCGACAATAATGATCGTGGGGAAGAAGAGTACATTAATGCAGATTTAATATTTTAAGGGGTGATATGGTAATTTTGTTATTTGAGAAGATATGGTAATTTAAAAAATATATATTTACAAATAATATGATAATTTAACTTTCTTACTAATTTTGAATAAGTATGATATATATCATCAAGAAGTGAAAAAGTGTTTTAGGATCAAACCCTAGTGGAAAAATATATTTCATTATATTGTTTATTACATAATTTGGTGAAATGACAGTTTTCCACCCATAATTTATTGTAAAGACACTTTCTCACCTTTCATCGTTTTTATTAATAAAATTTCTTAACTTTTATATACTATGTATTGAAAAGACAAAAATAACCTATTCTAATGACATTTTTAATTACAAATCTTTCTTCCACCCATTGCTACTTTCCTTCACTCATTGCACATTCAGACAATGATATTTTTTCTTCTAATCTTCACTTTTGTAAATCGTAAAAGAAAAATACAATAACTACACTAAACTAAATTAAACCATCGTTAAGTGAAATCGGCTATAGGTTTCTAGAAGATTTTAGAAGAAATGGTCATCATTGTTTTTGTCCTTGAAAATGAGATCTTTGAAAAAATGTTGATCTTGAATACTCTTTGAAAATATTCAAGTATTTACAATTTAAAAATGAAAGAGTAAAATAAATGTTCGAGGGTAGTAGAAAATAAAATGAAAGGAAATAAAAGCATTGGAAGAGGAAATTTAAGTGTTGAAAAAAACAATATTGAATCATAGCAAAACAAAGTTATCACATAAAATGATCCATCGCCAAAACCATCTTTAGCTTGTGTATGTTTCATCACATAAAAACTTCCATCGGAAGATGAAATTCTATCGCTATCTTCATCATTGTTGAAAAAATTAATATCATGTATAACAAATTGAGAAAGGTTTCAAAAGTGATGGAGTTTTACCATTCATTAATGTAAAAAGATTCACAGTGGGATTTTGGGTCCAGTGTGGTGGAAGTATTATCGATGGAAAAATAAAAGGAAAAAGAAGAAAGAGTAGAGAATCCACCCAAAAGGATTTAGAAAAAAAAAAAGAAAGAGAGAAGAATAAAGAAATTTTTTTTATTTTTTTCAAAATTATAACTGATTTAAAATAAATATAAAAAATTATTTGAATAACTTTTTATAGTTAAAATTAATAGAAATATTGGATGAAAGGTGATAAAGTGTTGTTTTTAATGTTTTAAGGTGGTAAAATGACATTACAAACAAGTATTGGTAGGAAACAGTGATTCTGCCACATAATATTATTGAATCACTTGCCCAAATCTCAAAGGTCCTATTTATATATAAATAATATACGTAATATTATATATAAATAATAATATATTATTATAAAATTAAAAATTTTAAATTAAAAATAAAATATTATTTAATTATTTAATTATATATCATTATTTATATAATTATTTAGATACATAATTTTATGAATAATAAAATAATTTTATTAAAAAATAAAATATTAAAATATTAAATAAAACAAAATAAAAATAGGGAAATGGAAAATAGAAAAAAGGGAAAAAGGGGAGAAATGACACAATATAAATAAGCTAAAGTGTACACGGACATGACATGATAGAACTGTGGAGTGTCTGTCCCCATATCTTGACTTATATGCAGCATCACCCTCTTGTCATCTTGGCCTTTTGTGGCCTACACGGTAAATGCATCAGTCATCCTTTATCACCCTCACGCTCCTTTTCAGCGTGTGTCCGTCTCTTCTCATACATGTGGATGACATCTCGGCTCTTATTACTATTTGTTTTCCTTTGTTACTCCTATTAAATCATATTTTAGTTAGTAAAAATTTTGATTATAAAATTTTGATTCATTTAATATAATAATTATAATTTAATTAATATATTTTAGATTGATTTGTCTAATAAAAATAAGAGAAATCTCAATTATCAAAAAAATATATAATAATAATAATTAAAAAAAGGGCAAAGTCAATTTTATTAAAAGATTTTTTATAATCAAATCAAAATTATTAATACTAATTATGCCAATTACATAACATTTTTAATTTATTAAGCAACTAATGAGGTAAAGACATCAAGCCAGTTTTTGTGGTTGAGAGTGAGACAATTTAATTTAGGGTTATATCATAAATCTTAAATTGTAAACTCTAAATAAATATTTCGTTTAACTTTGGTAAAATTAGGAGTTCTTTACTTTCATATTACTAATATCATTTATAACCTCAATATCACATAAACAAATTCATTTCATCCAAATTATTTTATATGTTTATTTTTTACTCCTTCTCTTCTTTTTTCTTTCTTCTTTTCTCATTCCTAATTTTTTGGCCCTAAAAAAACATCTTAGGTGGAGCTAATGGATCTTAAAAGAACAACTTTTACATCCAAGATGTGAATTGTAAGTTGGAGGTTAAGCAATGCAATGTTCTATATTGGAGTAGGAGCTAATTGTTTCCTATCTCAAAGCAGTCTTTCATTCACCTACCAAATAAAAGAAGTTACTATCAAAGAGTTTGCCCAATTGAAGTACAAAGGTGTGCTCTGCCTAGTATGTTAAAAGGAAATTGGTTTGCGGTTGAATTGAAAATGACGATGTTGCAAAGAGTAAAGTGGGGCTTCTATCAAAATTCCCTATCTCAAAAGACAACTAATTCTCAATACTAGTTATTTTGTTACATACACTTTTTTTCCAATATTATTGAATAGCACGGTATGACGTCAAGGTAACTCAAATAGGAGTGTCTAGTTGTGTGCAAGTGAGTGTTTATAAAAAAGTTATCAAAATATTTTTTTGTTTGTTTGGTCATTGACCTTATCTATTTATAGCCCATGAACACATTCATTCTTCAGTCGTAGAGGGACTTTTTTCAATTGTAAGATGCAATATATATGAGCATTATTCTATAAAACAAGTTGAATTTCAAATCATTTACTTGTTTTTAACTACCCATGTTTTGTATGTAAGAGCATCAACTATGATCTTGTGGGCTTCTAAGGAGCAAAAGAAATTGTTGGAATTCTATGAAAAAGTCACAAAAGTTGGGATGCATACCAATTTCATACGAGCAAGTGGATTGGCACAAGATCTACCTCGTGGCTTATGTTAAGATATTGATTACTCTATCCAACAATTTGTTTCCCATATCAACAAATTAGAAAAGATGTCAATTAGCATCCAATTATGGGTAACAATGATTAATAGATATTGGTATTATCATTAGACAACAAGCATAGGATTTGGGATTAAGTGGTGTAATAGAAATCAAGAGACATGAGGATATAAGGATTTGTGGCCTTTAGTAACGAAATTAATTACAAAAAAAATACATACAACACCAAAAATCATACTTCAGATCGTCTTTGTAAGATAATGAATATACAACTATTATAAAATACGCATAGAGTGTTTATTTAGTTATACCTATGTAAACGATCCCTCTAACCGATTGAGGACATTATATAGTTTGTGAGAGAAAGGGTAAAAGAACTCACTATGTAGGTTGTGTATATTGAATACTATTTCTAAAAGACATGAGAATACATGTGTTTTTATACACATAAAAGAAGTTTGCTCGGTCCTTATATGAGGACTAGGTGATCTTGGCTTTTTCACACCCGATCCAAGCACAAGGACCAAATCTACAATTTAAGCTTTTGGGCATAAGCCTGATCAAACCTTATGCAAGGACTGGGTAGTTTACCCTTTGGCCAAGATTCACGCTTGATCTTGGACCAAGCGGTCCCAATTAATTCCTCCCCATGATTTTAATCAACCTAAGTCATAGGTGTGGATTTAGATAAAATAAAATCCTATAGTGCGTAATTTTAAATTTCAAATTAATTGGGTTAGGTTTGGATTTATCCAAATCTTGTCTATTCTCGTAAATGCCCCTAACTTTTCAAGATGATTATGCTAATGTCTTTAAGTATTATAAAATATACTTTCAAGCTCATAGACCTTTTGAAGGCTTTAAATCTTCTATTCAAAATTTGGACCAATCCAATTCGGATAATCTTATGTCTCTAAAGTTCATCAACTCTTTTTCTATATGACCCATAAGCTCTCCACTAAGTTAATAGTGATCAAATTTGAATTGGGTTTTTGACTCGATATTTATCTAGATATAAACCAAGATAAACCTCTATTAAAATATTATGACCACCTAATTAATAAAGGGTCAACATATGACTTTTTAACTTGTTAGTGACACGGTTACTCATACAATTCGATCATTTCATTATATGATATCTCTTCAATGTTGAGATATAAATAAAAATGTCTCCCTCAAGGATCTTTGAATTACATAAATTGACCTTTATCAACAATCAGATAATATCAGTTTGAGCAATAACTCAACCTCACTGTGCCTATATGTTTAAGTGGTTGTTACCATTTGTCAAAAGACCATAAATAAGATATAATCCTTAAGCTTGAAAGAAACGAATCATTTATTGATTCATCAAAACCTTCCTATAGATCTTGATATGGTCAATCATCACCTTTTTGACAATCCTCTAATTAGACTATATTGAGCTGATATCAAACTATATCAATATTTGAACAAGATGGTTTGATGACTTAAAGTCTAAGGATTATATGTACCTATTTGGAATCCTTTTGGTGGGTCAGTCTAGCGAATATGTCTACAATATGTACTCATGTATTGTACCAAATAATCAACAAACAACTTTGACATGTGAAAACTGTCATTATCTTTCAATGAGATTATATAACACTATGATAACTTCATCATTATTACTAGTGTCTTAGGTCATAAAAATATCAGAGTTACAAAAGTTTTAAAAATAACCACCTAATGTGCATATAAGGTTCTTAAAATCAGATGTTAAACACTGATTTACTCGTCATTATTCAACTATTCTTAAGACAATTATTTAATTTGTATAAACAAGGAAGAATAATGAAATTGTCATGTTTATTAATTAAAATGTCAACTATTACATAAATAATAGTTGTGACAATTGGCTCTAGGGCACTATCCTGATAAAAGACATTGATAGCAACATAAGGTGGATAAAAATTGAAAGATTGGTTAGTGGTTACACAAAGGTGGCGACAACGAGAAAGAATTAGTTATTATTAGACAAGAGCAAGATTTCATTCTTTCCTATATTTTTTTATAATTTTTAGTTTTTTTAGTTATTAACTAGGGATGGATAGAAATTTTATAAATGTTTTGGGGCAACAATATTTGGTTTCAATAAAGATTGAGAATATTTATATATTTTCTCTAATTTTATGAAAAAAAATTGATTTTATTAACAAACTTAATAGATAAAAAGACTAAAGAATTTTTCAAACTTAAACGGTAAAAAAATGTTGTTGCTTCAAAGTTTGAATAGAAATAGCCACTTGACCTTTAATTAATTATAACAAAGATTAGCATAATCACTAATAATGATGATTAAGTGATCAAAGAAAGCAATTAGACAGGGGATATATGAAGCAAAAGCAATTATGTTGTCTAAGTTCGTCTCCCCCTTTAATAATCATTGGTTCGATAATGTTCTGGTTATATGGTCAATTCCTTCGTGTGGAACATCTTCTGGAGAAATTTCTCTTTGTTTGAATCAGTTTGAAAAAATTACCATCAACTAGTTATATGTCTATGTCAAAATATATCTCTTATCCACCTATTGTCCAACAAAATAGATGAAACTTTCACTTTGAGATAGTGAAAAAAAAAACTTTAAAAAATAGTAAACCTTTTTAGCATCAACAAGATAATTTTCTTATTTTCCTTCGTGTCAACATATTCAATTCTAGTTCAATTAAAATATGAGTAAATCTCGATAATCATATTTGAATAAAGAATACTCGGATTTTGTTATTCAATATAAGCTCTCTTATCTATCTTATAAAATATGAATGATTAACACACAAGGGATGGGAAACCACAAAAAGTAGAAAGAGGGTAGAGTAAAAATAAGAAGCTAATAGATATATTATTCCGGATACAAATAAGAAAAATGTCACTTTTTCCTACCCAAGGATAGTTGTTCAAAAATTACATCATTCTTAAGATATTCTTTATTGTAACATCGATTAATAAATATAATAAACATAGATTTCTTGACTATCAAATAGAATCACGTTAACATTTTTTTTGTTTCATTTATTATCTTTCATTTAAATAATTTTACACTGTTATAGATATCAAGATTCATTTACAAATTTTTAATTTCTAATCATAGTTTATTTTACACAAAACTTAGTAGGTAATAAAAAATTTCATCAACAATTCATTTCTCAAATATTAATATAATAATTATATGTTATTAAGTTACCGATTTAACATGAACTCCAATATCATGAAAATCCTCAAATAACCCCTATAATTTTAAAAATTCACATATAAAAAAATTAATATTTTATATATATATTAATTAAAAAATCTTTGCAAAAATCTTAAAAGACCATAGGTAACCAGGTTGAAAGAATGTACTTGACCAATGCAATTGTAGATTTAATCATAAGATATGAATTCATAAATTAATCTCCACTAAGCATGTTTATTGGGCAGCTTTATTATTCCACTAATTTTTACCTAAAATTTATATTATTATGGTTTGAATCTGAGATGGCAAAAGCATACTACCTCTAAATACTATGCATGAAATTAAACACAAGTTGACAAATAGTGATTTGATTAGACAAATTTAATTAAAAAGACAATGAACTACAAGAAGACAATTTTAGGCCTTGACTGCAATGGCAAGTGCCCAATTTGGCTGCCTAATAAGTTAAATTTAGGTCTCTAAATTATTATTAATCTTATCATCATGACATCTAATTAACAAAACATAATTAAGAATTAACAAATTGTCAAGTCTTTAGTGTCATTTGAATTTTTTTTTTTTTTTTAGGGTTTTATATTAGTTCATCAAGTTGCATGCCAACACACATCATTTGAAAATAAATTTTGTCATTAAAATTGAATGAATTATGTTTATCATTTTCCTTTAAAAGAATTATATAAATTTCTCAAAGTCTTATTATAAATTTTCTGAAATGATTTGTCCTTAGGAGAAAAAATATCACCACTTAGTAAATGATTTGCATAAAATCAACTTTAATTTAAAATGTGACATTTTTGTTTTTATTTATTATAAATATTCGCAATAATATATTTTAATTCAGTAATTATAAAACAGCAAGAAATTGATGATTGTAAATTAGTATATTAGATTAAATTGATATTATGAGCTAGAAACTTCTCTCTCTCACAAAGACAAAAGGAGAGAAGGAAGAGGGACTAGCTGAGAGAGAAGAAGAGATCTAGACAAGTTGGTCGATATTTGAAAAGGAGATAGTCATTGAAGAGAAGGAGAAAAAGACTTTTGAAAGAAAATTATCGTTTTTTAAATTTTAGATAAAAAAATTATTAAAATTTTAAATTAAGGGACGAAATGTGATAAAATTTTAATTTTTTTAAATATTTTCATTAAATAACGGTTTGACTTTAATCCTAACCGAGAATTTCAATAAAATAGTAGGTATTTGAGTTTTTTTGAAATTTCATAAATAGAAATTTGAGAATACACTAAACTTTAAGTGAGAACAAATCTTTTGGCCAAAAATAAATAATTAGATATAATACAACAGATTGACTTATAAAAGATTTACACAGATACAATTCGAGAGATTTTCTGTTATATTGTAGATTGACACGATCCTTAAGAGCAGTCAATTAGCAAGTCATGACACAACATCACTTAGAGGCACGATATATCACACCAGATCCTACTTGACATGGCCCAAACTTATTGTATAAAAAATAATAATTTTGAAAAGAAAGAATCTAATAGAGTTAATTATGAAGTGAAAATGGTATATCCTTTGGATAAACTATTATTCATGCTAAGAAGAGATTCAAAGGAAAGTGACTCCTCAACTACACCCAAGTCGACGCAGCTTTGAAACTCTTATCAATTTATTATTATTCAAGATATAAAATTTAAATATAAGTTTTTTTTTAAATGAAAATAAAAAGGATCTTATGAAAATGGGATTGATCAAAAAAAGTTTTGATAAAATTCAAAACAAAATTAATGTGAACTTAGAAAACAAAGAAAATGATGTTTTCTTAAATTTTTTATAGATTTTAAATTTTATATCATCATCCGTAATTTATAATCTTACAAATATAAGAATATGACTCTAATTTTCAAGTGCTAGTTTTTAAAAATTGTTTTAGGATCAAAAATTAAAAGGGCCTACTTTTTAAGAGTAATTATTTCTCATTTTTTTCATGAATTAGAATTAATTATTTTCAATTCAAAATTATCTCGTTAAAATTTTATTTCTTATTTTTTCAAAATAAGATAATATCATTGTAAGTTATGTCAAAAAGTTTTAATTAAAACTTATTGACAATTTATTAATGTTTCAATAAAATTAAGTAGAAACGTAATTTTTGAAAACATAGTATATATGAGAAGGTCAAAATCTGAATCTATTCATTGAATTAGGTAAATTAAAAGTTTAATTTTGAAATATCGTCAAAATAAATTAAACTCATACTTTTATATACATAAAATCATCTCTTTTATTACTCAAACTACTTTTTACACTAAATTTGGAAAATTTTAATGATAGAAATGTAGTTCCTGACTCTTTGGTTATTGAAGCAATGGTCTTGCATTAGAAAAATAGTATGAAAGCTCCTAGTCATAATGATACTTTATCTATCATATCACATAAATAATATTATATTTATTAATTTATCTTAAATTAAATTTTATATCTACTCTTTAAAATATATAGATAATTTTAGTAAATATTTTATTATTCAATTCATATATATTTTGTTGTTAATAATAGAAAGAGTGCATACATCATGCATGCATGCATGCATGCATGAGAAATTGTGATTCATGAAAACTAGATGGATGGGAAATAGTCTTTTTGGCCAACATCATTTATCAATCGGAAAAGAGTGCAATATATTCCAAGTGAATGAAGGCTAATTTTGGAGAGTCTATTATTGAGTGTAAACTTGAAAAGGAAGAAGAAGAAACAATCTCTAGTTTTTACATAAATACTGCATTTACTCTTCATAATCCAAATGATACTTTAATTGAAATATAGCATGGAGACATTGGACATTGGACAGAAGAAAACAACAACAACAACAACAATCAATCTTATGGTTCACATTGCTAATTATTTTTAACATAAATTATTCATAATCTACCCTAATCCATGAATCTAGAGAGAAGGTTTATATGGGCAAGTGGATGAAATCAAATCAACATAACAATAATTATATAAGTGTTGAACTATTATTTTTTTAAACAAAAAATAATTTTTTTTTATTAAATATACCAAAATTATTGAGTGGATCAAACTTAAACATATATTTTATCATGTAAAAACAGAGTTAATCTCTGACGTTGTCAAAAACTAATGATGTGGATTTTATATTTTAATTAAAAAATAAACACCAAAATAAGTTTATTGAAGAGACTAAATTTTTATATTTTCATATTAAATGGATTAAATTTATATTCTTCTCTCTGAAATAATTTTAATCTCCAAATGTGCATTATGTTTTTTATTCAACCTCTCTATGATATACCTTTTATGTTTGAAATTCTTTTAGTCAAAATTATGCTAAATTTTGCTTTTATTCTATTTTTTTGTGTATTTTATTTATTTAAATATTTCAATAGAATAATATTTTATTAAAATCCAAAAAAAAAATTATTTGTACTATTATCTATTATTAGAACCTGATAAAATTAAGTAATAACAAAATTCTGAACTTTCAACTTAAAAAAATCCTTATAATAAAAAGTTGGAAAATTTGATTCTTTCTTAACAAAAAAAAAAGTTTAAATTTTTAATAAAAATGGAAAAATTCGTTTTTAATGAAAAAAAAAAAAAAGAACAAAGTGGGATCTTTTATTAAAAAAAATTGATAGATTGATAAATCAACTCGTAGAAAAAAAAAAGTGAATGAATATGGCTTTAGAATATAACTTTGATTTGATGGGTAAATTGTGTAAATTATGCAATAATTTAAAATAAAATAATTAAAAGAGACAGATTCCTTCCTGTCGCATTCCCCAAGTTTAGAACCTTCTGCATCAATCACAAAGGTGTCACGGAGATGTAAACGATATATATATATAGCTGTAAACTTAATTAAAGTAATGAGAAAGACACAGATTCCGACTTCCAATTTGATCAAAATGGCTCAAATTCTCTTTTTAAATGTGGCAAGTCCACGCTCTCATGTGTTAGTTTGAGCGTAAAAAAAGAAAAATTTATATATAATATATCAAAATTAAAATTTTAATTTATTTAATTTAATAATTTTAAAAATAACCATTAGATCTAAAATTTATCTTCATAAATATGATTAATTTGACTCTGTAAAAATAGTTGGATTCAGAAAAAAATTCCGCGTTAAAAGAAAAAAAAAAGGGCATAATCCCATTTCTCTCACATTGCAGGCTGGACTACATCTCCACTTTACTCAAACTTGAAGCATAAGTCAAAAAATAATAAAGATGAAACTGAAAGAAAATAGACTTTTTGTTTTCTTCTGAAAATTTTTAGTTTTAGAAAGAAATTTAATTTTGGAGTGAGAGCAAGCAAAACTTATCTCTTTCCAATTATATTATTGATCAATAATAATCAGTTTCAAATGACGATAATTAATTTTAGTTAAAGAATAGTATTATATGTATAAATAATATATAAAAATTTATATATAATATTCAATTATTATATAATTGAATATTATTTTATTTTTAATTTAAAATTATTAAATTTTATGATAATATATTTTGTTTATACAAAAATTTATGTATGTTATTTGTATTAATAATTTTACTCGCTACCAAAGTATTTAATACTAGCGTTTAAAACTTAATAGTAAATGAAATAAAAGCTAATGATTATGAATAAAAGCTAATGATGAATCTTGAAAGTCATGAGCTCGAGTTTAATATAATAATAATGCTCAAACTCGACTTTATATTATAAACACAATTTTGTTTTGATTCCAAAATTACATCATATGTATGTATAATTTATAAATAAATAGTTTTTAAATTTTAAATTTTTTATAAAAAAAAAGATATGAATGGTACAAGCGACACAAGGTTGTGTCACAAGTGAGTTGACACTATCCAAGAGACAACGCAATAGGGCTCATAAAAATTAAAAATATATAAATAATCAAATAATTTTATACAAACACAACTAATCATATCGTGGACCTTGAATATTTGATGGGCCAACATGACCTATCAAAGGCCAACGTTTTAGGACTTTGGTACGATACAACTTGTAGCATTAGGTCTTGCCAGTTTAACCATTTTCGAGTTATTACCCCTTTTAATTGAAAAAAGTTGAATTATGTTAGAGAAAAGAGTGAGTTTATTTATGATAGGAGAAACAATTAAATTTAATATTATTTTGATTATCATTCGTAATTAATTAAAATAATATTATTTTTTTGTGTTTGTGAGCCGCTCATACACTTGTAATCAAATCAATATGACTTGAAATGATTTTATATATTTATAGCTTAAATTTGAACTTAAATTTATCAATAATTACTTATTTTTAATTCAAACAAACTAAATTGATAATCAAAACTCGAGCCTCCCCAGCTAAACTCCAACCCTCAAAATTGGAAGCATTCAAATAGGCTCTCTTTTCACGCCTCTTGGTTAATCAAATTATAGCAGAGGGCAACTTCTGACATGACTTGTCTATTTTGGAATATCAAGTAGCAAGTGTCCTTTCAATTACATTAACAAAATTTTGGAAAAATTGTAACGCTACAAAATATTAAACGGCACCCGATCAAAATCAACCAAAAATTTTATGTTGAATAGGTGATATTATTGACTTTTTACCCCCTTGGTAATTTAATTATAAATCAAATTAGATTTAATTCTTTAAAAGCTTTCATTAATTACTTTTTACCCCCTTGGTAATTTAGCTAATTAATCTCATAGATCGATTAAGAAATGAATTAATAACTTAATTACGAAGATCAAATGAGGTTGATGTTTGAAAAAAAAAACAGAAAGGAATATGGAATTCGGCTGTAAAGTAAAAAGGGTTGTGGAGAATTTCAACCAAAGAGTAAAAAAAGGCAGAAAAAGTTATATGCCACTTTAGGCAAAGAGAAACAGGATTGAAATGTACACTTTCGGACGGCTGCTGCATGTGGACAAAGCCTCAAATTCCCACATTGGGAAAATGAAATTGTTAGTGGGTGCTAAAATCGACCAATTGGAGGCTGCCATCTGGTGCCGCTTCAACTCAACACTTGGCATTTTAAGCCGCAATTTCTATAGAAAACGCGCTTTTTTGGATTTGGCATCTGGTTATGAATCAATCATGTTATAACACGTGTAAATTTGTTAATGCATCAAATGGTATTTTTATTGATTATAATGATTGTAACAATGTTAAGTATTTTATTTTGAAATATCATTAATAAAATTTAAATTTTATTCTTATATTTTAAATTTTTTTTGTTATTTAAATTATTTTATATAAACGATGTAGTATTCATATTGGTATGAACATTTACTCTATCAAAATCTATTTAGTTTGATGCAATATAAAACCTCGAAAAAATTTTTATATTAATATGTTTTTTGACTTTCGTTAATAGAATGCCTAAAATCATTCGTATTATATTGACACTATAGTCTAAAGCTCTCAAATTTCTTTCATGATGGTGACTTTTTGGTTCAATCATGAAGGCATGAATAGTGATTAATCTTTTAAATTATTTTTGACTAAATATGGAATAATGAAAGTGGTTGAACTATTTGAAATAAAACTTACATAATATGAAAGAACTTGAAGGGAAAATAGTGGAAGGAAAATATGAGGATCCCATTTTGACAAATGGTTGACTTAGGAGAGAATTTCAATTGAAATTCTATTAATGGAGATGCCGAGGAGAGAATCACTGAATCCAGTCATGTCTTTTTGTAAGCTTTGCATCTAAAGAGCTGTAACAAATATTGCTATTAGTGCTTTTCCTGCTAATCTTGGATTTCCAGCTAATTAAATTATTTGTCCTGCATCATTTTTTTATGCTCATGAGAATCCCCGCGACAGAATAAATAACTTGTCAAATCTGAATAATTAAGGGTGATTAATTTATCTGTAAACTTGACAAATATGCTCAAAATCAAAGCTCAAAAACCAGAATTTTAGTGGAGGTACATGATGTATACATGAATGATGTATAGATTTACATTAATGGGTATTCATGGTAGAGAGGTTATTTCCGATATTGAATGTAGGACGTCCGAAATTAAGGGCTGAAAATTAGGGTTTTGAAGATGGAAATGGTGGGAAATGGACAAATATGAAAGAGATATACATAGAGGTTAAAATGAAAAACAACTGGAGAGAATTGTCGGGTAGTGGGATTTTGTCTTGTTGTAAAATTATAATGGAATTTGCCTTGTGAAAATGGGACCCTTCTGCACCCCTTTCATGGCTCAAAGTTGAAAGCATTTTCTGGATTCTTTTCAAAGTAACAAGTGCTTCCAACTGGTTGACATTCACATGACTGGTTCAATTCAGTAAATGCTTCTCCAACCTAACCCACCTACACTTTTATGTGGTGCCTTCTTTTACTGCGTTCAAACTTCTTTATACTCTCCGAAAAATAGTTTAAATGATAAATAATTGATTTAAAATACATAAAAAAGAGAGTTTAAATTTAAAATCTGTTAACGTTATATCAAAACTAGATTCTTATATTATTTAGTATAATAATTATAAAATCAATCACTGAATTCAAAATTTTATCTTTCTCGTTACAAAATTTAAAAAAAAAACATTTCATTCTATCTTAAATTTTGTTTTTTATTTCATATAATTTGATATCCCAATATGTGATTGTCATTTTCCTGGTTTATGCATTTATAATTCTAAAAAATTACAATAATAATACACAATCATTTAATTAGATTAATCTTAATACTTAGATATAATAATTTTTTTGCTTGGAGGTTTTAAGTTTGAGATAGTTCAAATGAGTGAGAGACTGACAAAGTTAGAGCTTATTTTTAGATAGTGTTAGAAGGTCTAAGGATAAAGGTAAAATTGTATTTAGATTAATAATTGGTTATATTAAAGTATAAAGTCAGAGTAATTACTAATTAGTCATTTTTGTGTAAACTACCTAATTTTGGTCATTTCATTAATATCTATTATATGGCACTAATCAGTAATATCAATCAATTAATGATTTAAATTTGACATATATACACACATATATGAACTTGCCTACAAACATATATATATATATATATATATATATATATATATATATATATATATATATATATATATATATATATATATATATATATATATATATATATAGTGTATGTATACCCACTTTGAGTATATAAATAATTACATATTTGATGTATGTCCTCATACGATTAAGTGATTTAAATTAATAATAAAAGTAATATTTAATCATGTAATGACATGCATTAAATGTATACTCATTTCTGTATTCAAAGTGGATATACATAATTTTTTTTTTCTCTCTCTATATATATAGCCTCCAAATAAAGGGATATTTTATAGTTTTAAAAAACAATATGCATTTAAAATAAATATTAATAATAATATGTTAATATATGATTTTAAATTACTTAAATTTATATTAATTATAAATATACATAACATTACTTGAAAGGTTAATAATAGAAGTCTGATTCCGGCATAATTAATTAACAAAATGTGTTCCTCATGTCGTGAATTATTTGATGTTAATAAATGGTAAAAATATTTTTGTTATGTTTGAAATCTCTAAGGATAAAGATAAAACCCCAAAATATTTTAAGGTAGGTTTGGGGATTACAAGTAGGGATGAATTTGAACTGAGTCGAGCTCAAATCGACTTTTTAGTTAGCTCGTTATTAAAATAATATAGTTTTAATACATATTGATCAAAACGATATTATTTTATATCAAAATTTTTAAATTCGTGAGCTTGATGAACTTAACATCCCAAAGCTCAAGCTTGAGCGTGAAAATATTGAACATTCAAACTTGAGCTAATTTAAACTGAGCTGCTTTCGAGCTTTTTTGAATCAAGTTCGAGTTTTAATAAGTTCAATTTGAATTTAACTCAAATTACAAGATACTAAATTATAAACTCCCTTTCAACTGTTAAAGATTTTAAACAATTTCTATTCACCACTCTGACAAGGACCTAATCACAAAAAATTTCATGAAGTGATTATCATTTTCACAGCGAAAATGACAAAATCTATAATAAGGTTTTAAGAATAGTGTTGAGAAATGTATTGTTTATTTAGACATAGACAGAACTGGGGTCACTCCATTGAAGGAGAATTCCACTTGTCCTTAACATATAAACTTTCTGGGCAACTTGCCTGCCATTTCAATTTCATCAAAATTATAATGTTCACCATATTATATATGATGATTATAATAAATCCAAAAATGAACATGCATTTTATTGTTTGGTCATGTCGTTTCCCTTATTTTGCATGGTGATTGATTGTCGTTTTTTCCGGATCATATTTGAGAAAACACCTTAATAAATTCATATCCCCATCATTTATGCCTCGTAAGTATCTACCCCCTCATAGACATTTCCCGAAAATGTCAATTATGAAGAAGTCGAGCAACAAGCAGTATATCCCAATTAAGATATGTTAAATCTTAATTTTGTAAAGGCCACTTGACTGTTTCCCATCTGAATTCCGATGAAACAATAATTTTTCATATTTTTTTATTTAAAAAATTTATTTTACACTTATTCGTTAAAGTTAGACGGTGGTTTTAATATTTAAAAAAATATTTGTATGATGTTGTATAATATAAAGACAATTCACCTATGTTTCTAATTGCTTTATCACTCTAATTATTTTATTTTTTTTTCTCTTTCTTTCCATTTCAACTTTTTTCTTTTTTTGTTTTTTAGCTCTTGGAAAACAACGGGGATTTGATGAATTCAGATGTACGAAAATGTGAGTACAACGAGACATCTTGAAATTGATGAAATGATAAGATTTAACTAAAACAAAACTTATAAACAATAAATCTAAACAAGAAGTGATGTATCTATCAATATATGATTGATAATGATATAAGAGTTAGAAATAATTTCGTTAATAAAGTTTAATAATTTTTATTTTTTTATAATTATTAATCAAGGATGGATAAATATTTTATGAAGAACAAATGTTATTATTTAAGTTTAATAAAGATAAAAGGCATTTTTTATAAATACCCAATATACGAATTTTGCTATAATACAATGCTTTATCAATACACAAACAAGCAAAACATCATTTAGGTTTTTATAAAGTAACACACTTAGTTCAATGTCAATTTTTTTATAATAGTATATAATTATTTATTAATATATCACCATAAAATTGATAAAATGATATTGTAAAATTTATAAACCGAAAACATAATACTTGCAAAATATAAATTGGGTGAATGGGGAATTCCCACTAGAACTTTGAAGAAATGAATTTCTTCTTTTTACGTTTGAAAATTTTGTTTTTTATCTATAATTTTATTAATACATTCTATTAATTTTAATTATATAAAGATATAAAAAGTTAAAATATTCTTCAATAATTAATAAAAACCAAAAAAATATTCAATAATTGTGAAAGGTTCAAGTCTCTGTTTTTTCACCTTTTTCCTTCCCTCTCTACCTTTGGAGCTGTCACTCATCTTCCCAAAACCTAAATCAGATCACATGGAGCCAATTCCTCAAATTTCTAGTCAATAAAAAAATTATGGTAGACTAACTAATATTTATATCAAATGATGGAGGAGCCTATACCTATTGCAAAAAATATGCATATTTAGTCTTTGGTGCTCAACGCTTGCGTGATGAAAATAAAGAGTATGGGAAAAATAGGATGTCCTTGTTTAAGACCCTTAGAGCTATTGAAAAGCCTAATTGGAAATTCATTGATGGAAAACAATATTGTTGAGATATAAGTTCTTGATTAATCTCCATGTCCGAAACCAAAACCTATGCTTTGAAACATGTAATTTAGGTAGGATTAGATTCAAACTGAACTGACTTAAACTCGATTGAGTCCAAAATAAACAGTCGACTCGAGCTTAACTTATAAATTTACAATTGTTTTAGCCTCTCACCTATATGAGAGTTTTGAAGTTAGGTTGAACATTTATTTATAGTGAGTGAAATGAGTGACTGAAGTATATCTTTCTAATATTAGACTTTTGTAAATCTATTTGCAAAAATTCAATAGTGGAAAGATATAATTCAACAATTCACTTCATCTGCTATAAATAAACACTCAATCCAATTACAAAACTATTACATAAGCAAACAAAATTCTAATAACTCAAGTCACCCATTATACATAACTTTACTTTGAGTAAACTTTCTTCCTTGCCTTTTTTAAAAAAAAAAAATTAGAAAACATAAATTGTAAAAAATAATCATTAATAAATTAAATTTAAATTTAAAAAACAATACAGTATTAAGCTAAACTCGAGTTTAACTTATCATATCAAGTTTGAACTCAAACTTGATTTTGTCAAAACTCATCAAATTTAAATGTAAGCTCGAACTTAACTCCCTTCAACCTAACCAAACTCAAGCAATCTCAAGTTTAAGTTTGTTCAATTCAAATCTATCCCTAAATCTAGTAAGATTTAATAACAATAAGTTTTTTTATATCAGTTTTTATATAGTAACAGGAAGGGACAAGTGTATTATTTATGCAAGGGAGTGGATGTCACATAAAATGTTGGGTTATGTTTCAGGAAGGGGGATGGGAAGCAAGGTCACCGTGGAGGGAAATGGTAGGTGGTGGTTGTTGCGGTGGGTTCTATTGTGGTTTGTTAAGGTAGTGGAGGATGAGGGTGATCTTATTTTGTCTCCCTTTCTTCCATACCCTTAGATTTTTCAAATGATTGTCTCTCTCTATTTTATTTAATGCTCTAGGTCCTTCTTCACATTATTTTACACAAAATATTCTCATTCTCTTACCCAAATTATCCATCTTGTTCTTTTCCCACTTCGTTTCTTTGTCTATTAACTTTTATAAAAAAAAAAAAAATGTAATTAAATTGTGCAATTCAAACCTTTTTGTTATTCTCCTACTTTTTAGATAAGATATAAAAGAAATGAAGAAAGAAATAAAAGATAGAGAAGAAAAATAAAAAAATAAAAATAATTAGTATACAAATATAATTTATTTATATTATTAAGAGTGTAATTGATATTAATCATTTTAAAGCGTAAAAAATATTTGTTTCATCAAAATTTGGCCGTAGAAAAAAAGATATTTAACCATATAAATATTCAATATTGTTATTAAAATCAATGTCTTATCTATGTCTATGTCTATGTCTATGCTAAGCTTAATTATGCTACTGTCATATTCGATTAAGTTTTTAATGTCTAATCAATTGATAGATAATTATGTTCAATTTGAACCTTAAAATTGGCTTATGATAAGCCAGTTTTGATAATGAACAAATTAATAATTTCTTTGGATCTTCTCTTTCATGCCAAACCCAAGATAAGATCATGAACAAACTATAGCATCATGGATAATTTATAATAAATGAAAATCTCATCGGATCTAATCTTCCCTGAAGTTTTTTCTCAAATTCTAATCTTATCTGATGATGCATCATACCCAAATTTTTAAATTGTCTTAAAAAATAGAATTTTTTTAATTTTTCTGGGTTAAAATGTAAAATAAAAATATTAAATTGGGAAATAAAAAAGGGAGATGGGACCTAAGTTTGATGTAAAAAACTGATTCCAAACAAAAGAGAGTGAGCTGGTGGACAAAGACAATTGTCATTATCAACTAAGCATAAATAGACATGGGCCATATTGGACAAAGAATGGTGGGAGCCCAATCTAGGCCCATTGCCTTTTACAGTAAAATGACATGTGAGAATGACACGGATGGCTTATTAAGACACGTGTCAACCTATGGTTGATTTACGAAGAGGGTATGAAGTGAAAGGTTTGGTTTATTGTTGTGCAAGTGATTTGCATTTTCCCATCTAAAATAAGTTTTTTTTTCCGCGTATTCAATGTATAATTCACATTTTCTTACTCAAACTTAATTCCACCAAAAATTAAAAAAATAATATTATAAGAGGAAAATAATAATTTTAGTATAAAAAATAATATTATAATTTAATTGTTTTATTAGCATAGAAATCTATAATTCAAAGTTTTTAGTTGTCACAATTGTAACCTATCAAAATTCAAACTCACCAGAATTGCCATCCATGCAAACCCAAATCCACTAAAACCACCACCACCCATTACCAGAACTCCTAACATAATAATTTTGTTTAGGTTTAAAGGCCTATGATTTTAGGTTTGGAAAGCCTAATCATCGCAAAGCCCTACTTATCCAAACACCATGGGTGGATTTGCTTTCTTGAATAAGAGATTGGCCTAACTCTCAAATGGTACCCATGAAGAAGGTCAAAGCACTAAGCAATATTTTAAGATTTTTCAATAGCTTCCAGGGATGATTTCTAGAGTGAAAAGTTTTTTGAATTTATTATTATTATTATTGTTTGAGGATATGTTGTCATCTTGATAGAGCACCCATATGATACACGAAAAAGAAAATGAGCATGAAAGATGCTTCACTGTGAAAGAGATTTCATAAGCTTCAAATTGATTAAATTTGCAAGGAGGAAGAGAATGGAAGTTGAAAAGAAAAAGAAGATTCTAATGAAAGCTCTCTTATGCAATGAACAATTCTAAAATTTTGTTAATTTAGATCATATCGTAACTTAAAAAAAATGAAATAATTAAAAATTCAATAAAATTATATGTACCCATTTTTGATACACAATTTGTATACACATATGAGGTGTTATCATGTGATTAAATATTTTTTTATCATATGATGACACATATTTTAAAATCACCTAATTACATGATGACACATCATTGTGTACATGATTGTGTATCAAAAATAGGTACACATAGCATTGCTCTTAAAAATTACATGAAAATTGAACTTTTTTGATATTGTGAAAATTATGATTCATGCATGTAGTGAGTTGAAAAGTGTTTTAAGTCCAAACCTTGGTGGAAAAATAAAAGCAATGTTATACGTTTTGGTATATATTTATGTATATCATTATATAATTAAATATTATATTATTCATAATTCAAAATTAATTATATATGTCAAATATATACCTATCTATATACTTAAAATATATACACATAATTTTATCAAGAAAATGATATTCACTCTTATTCTGTTTTTTGAATTTATTAATTTTATGAATTTCCCACAAAGAAGTTATTCTCCATTTCATCACAACTGCCCACCCAAGTGATTCGTTTGCCTGCCCACTTTAGCCGATCGATAACATCATCGTTCTTGTAAAGACAAGATGCTATAACTTTTTTGTCAATTGATTTGTGAATACTTGTAGGTATTGTCGCTTGTGGGAATTTTAGATTGGTATTGTGTTGCATCCATATTTAAGTAAAGCTACCGGAAGGATGCTTTTTGGTGAATGAAAGATTGGCTTGATACCAGAAGAAAGCTCATTAGAATTCTAATTCTAACAGGAACATTTTTACATTTTTTCAAGATAATACGATTCTCACTAGCACTATTGATTCATAAGGATACAAATCCAGAAGGAAAACAGCGAAGAAGAGAAAATCCAACAAAGTACACGAGGCCTAAAAATAAACATTTGTCTAAGATTATGTCGCCAAGATAATAAACAAACGCTTAAACCTATATAAACCTGCAAAACTTAAAATCCACAATAAACTTTAATGGTAGCTACCATAGAATCATCATAATATTTAATTAATCCCCGATGCTGTATTTATGAGATCTTAGCCCTTGAGAAGTCCATCTCCGGATGCTGCACCGAATCCAAGTTAACAACACAAGTTAGATAATTTTGCAATATACATGTTTTCTAAACCCAAAAGAAAGTTGGAAGATGTTCGATTCCGTAAAAGATATTCACCTCAGCCATAAACTTCTTAAGAATCTCCTGTTTCTGCATCTCGTCGCTAGTTGGGAGACCCATGGACTTCTGCCTTTGATCAAACTATAGAAGAAACATAAGCAAAAGGAACATAAGAAAGGACCACAGCTCTAAATGCCAACACATCAAGAAGAGAAACAAAATACCCAGGAATATGCAAATATGTTCTTAAATCACAAACCAATAATATAATTCTGCATTCAGTCACTAATTCTTAGTTGTTATAGGTCCTCAAACATGCAGATGTGGACTGTCATTTAGATAACATAATCAGAAGACTAGAACAATCTTATGAAACTGATGATCTTCAGTGATAACACAATGTCTTGAATAAGAAAGGTAGACAGTGTTATCTCGAATAAGAAAGGTAGAAACAGATATGAAAAAGATTGTCTAATTACCATCATCTTTTCAACTGTCTTCCTAGTTTCTGGATCTAGGTCAGATAATTTACTGTTCTCAGGTTCAACTTTCTGAGTATCAATTTCAGGATCTCCTTTCAGCAACGATTTCCACCATTCCATCTGGTTCTGCTTGGTCAAAAGAATAGAGATGGAGTTCTGATCCTCTGCAGAAAGTTATGTGGTGCTTATACAAGATGAACTACTGATAAATACAAGTTTAACAAAAATCATTTTACAATTCAAACTAGGAAGTGGCTCTAGACAAAAGCAATAGGTGAAAAGTAATAAGATGTAAAGAAAAAAACTCTCGAAAGAATGTACGAGAATTAAGGAAAATGTTTGAGCCTTATTGATTTATCAGTTCTTGCAAATTGCCAAAAAAGGGAAAAAACTACTGATGCTACTTGTGTTTTAAATCATAATTTTTTAGAGGCTATTCCCTGGGCACACAGCATGGTAACATACCTATGCTCCAATAACAATCATCAGGCTTGACATTCTGACTAAGTTCCCCCTGCAAATATTTGTTGCATATAATTAGAAATGAAGAAAATCCAAGCAAACTGGCAGAGAGAGATTAGAGATAGTGATAAAACTCAATACCAAACAGTTGAACACATGTAACTTACATCAATAATAGGAGGCTGACCCTTGAGTCCAACTTTTAGATGGTTCTTCTTTATCTCACACACAACAAACCTTGATTTGGTTCCATTAGGAACTGGAACAATAATAGACAACTCTTGCAGGGTCTGCGTCCAAGAGTAATTATCCAGATCAAGTCCATTTCCTTTATTTGGACCTGCATGATATCAACAAGCAGAGGAAGTAACTAAAATAATAAGCTTGATAAATCACCTTGCCGTCACAGATAAAAGAAAAATGTAGCATGATAAAAGAGGGCATATGCCAATTACAAATATGGCTTGCATACCAAAGTCATTCACAGATATTAACTCAAGAAACCAACAACAAGACAGCCGGGCAAGCAGACAATCAATAATGCCCTCTAGTTCAACATGCAAGACAAGTGACTTACTTCAAAGTGGTCAATGAATAACTATAATTTACACCCTGTGTTCTTCCTTCTGATGACATAGATTTGCAGAGAGCCTCCAAGGAAAATAACTACAATTCGTGGGAACTGCCTAGTATAGTTAACGCAAGGTTCATAAACTCCAATGATGAAAAAACGATACCACATATAAGAAGCTCCAAACTCTGCAAATTAGAGTGAACATTAACCTTTTCTTAACATGAATACTGGCATCTCCAACTTCACTAACTCCTTGACCTATCAAAGCTCCCTTGGCCCATCTATAACTTTAAACAAATTTCTCGAGAGTTCAAGCTTCCAGTGAGAGGTTTGTGTTTGAAAGTGTTTATCTACATTGTCTATAACGCCACAGGTTACACTTATGGCTAAATTTTCAGTATTCATAGTTGATTCCAAATCTTCTTTAAGATGGTTAACACATTACAAAAATTAAAAAAATAAAATAAACCATTACAAAAATTGAATAACATCAATAAAAAATCTCATTCTCCGAGAGAATCATCTCTAAACCACTCATCGTCTAAACCCTCAAGAAATTGCGAGATAATCATAAAGGAAAGTTTCATCGATCCAAACAAATAAAAAAGTAATAACCGAATAAGCAAAGCTTTTGAAAAGAATATCAACATTGAAAAAAATAAAACTTAAGATCACTTAACAAATTTATTTTCTCAGCAACCAGAAAAATCAAGCCATAAACAAAAACATTATAAAGCGATAAATCCAAACCTCTAGATTGATTTCCATTAGCATCGAGCTTCGGCTCCGGAGGCGGAGCTTTCTTGACGTCAATCGTCGGCAAGTTCTCCAAATCCTGATCCCCTTCCTTCCCCTTCTTAGCTTTCTTGGGTTGGATATCCTCCACTGGCTTCTTCCTCTTCTCCTTGGCCGCTCGCACCACCGCCGTGATCTGATTCTCCACCGCTTCGTTGGCCAGAAAGTCGCTCTCATTCGCCACGAACTCAAACACCTTCTCGAGAAACCCTAACGGATTAGAAGCATCAAATGTCGCACTAAACGGCGTCGTCTTAGAAGAGGACGACGTGGACCCAGAAGCTGAAGCTTTCTTGACCTCCGGCATCTTCTCTTCTTCCGTATAATCTGAGATAATCGCCATGTCTAAGTAGTTCGGAATTGTCCGAGTTATGTGAGTCAGTGAGAAAGTAACGAAATCGAGAGAGGGGTGAGCATAAATACAGTGAAGAGAAAGCTCAAATACGAGGCAAAAAAAGAGTTCGCGAACAATTGCAAGGGCATTTATCCAAATAACACCCTGTAGTTTTGGAATTAAAAGTATTTTTACCCACCCAAGGTTTGGCCTAAAAACATTTTCCATTCCTAAGTAGTAAAATAACATTTTGTCACAAAAATAAAACTCTGTTAAAACAATAATAGGGTAAGGGTAAAATAATAATTTTGTTATCTATTATTAAAAAAATAGTTTTGCATTATACATAAACATTTTAAATATAATAATTTAATCTAGAAAAACTTAAAAATTTATAAATTAATCTTTGAAATTTTTTGAAACCTCATATATTTTGAAACTATATATAACTCAAATAATTATAATATGAAATTTATACTCATAATTTGTTGTATTATATTTAATTTTTTAAGAGTATAACTATTAATTTTGAAACTATAAAGATAGATTGATATTTCAAAAATTTTGAAAAAATCTCTATAACCCTTAAAAATTTTCAAAAAACCTCTAATTTGTCTCATGATATATGATTTTATAATAAAAATACCTATATTTATAAGAAGAGATAAAAAACTAGTGAAGGTAAAGAAAATTAATATAAGAGATTTTTATATGATATAAATAATTAAAATGTTTCTTTTAGTTATTGTTAATTACAAGATTTCATGACATCATTGATCGGAACTGGCTTTTCAACTTCTTTGATTGATATACTTTCTGCTTTGTGGAATTTGAATCCAATTCTAGCCATATGAGACTGATTGCTCCTTCTTGTTTAATGTAAGGCTTGCTCCTAGACTCGTGAATAAGGCTCCTCCTTGACTTCCCTTCCCTTAAACATGAGCTTCGGCTTAAGTAGCCATTGGTGTCGAAGCTGAAATTGCAAGATCTCTTGTAGACGTAAGAGCTTGTCTTGTTTGTTACTATTTCTCTGATGATTGATGTTGATTACAATTTTCTTTTTTACAATCTATTAATATAGGCTTGTTGATAATTTTCAAATATAAAATAGTAAGTATAAAATAGTAATTTCACTTCATAATATATATTTTTTTACTTTATAATATTGTTGTTTTATTAATAGGATTTTATTTTTAGTAAAAAAAATGTTGTTTTTATCAACTAGAGGTGAAATAGTGTTTTAAGACCAAACTTTGGGTAGGAACATGTGACTTATTTTTTTCAATTAATCCCTATTAATTAGACAATCATAACCACCGTTAGAGTGAAGAGTTGAGCTCGAATTCGCCTAAGTTTGAGTTCGAGTTTACTTTAGTAAAGTCAAACTCATGTTTGAGCTTGAGTTCACTATAAAGATGTTTGAGCTCAACTATTTTTAGAGAAGTTTGATTCGAGTTTGAACTCGATTTGATACAAAAATGATGTCATTCTAATACATAATAGTCAAAACAATGTCATTTTAATCTATTCGTATCAAAATTTTCAAACTTATAAGTTTCATGAGTCAAACACTCCTAAAATTTGAACTCAAAAATATTAAATTTTCAAGTTTGAACTCCCTTGAGTGAAGCTTGTTTTAGACTTATTCAAATTGAGCTCTTTATCTTGAAATTGTCTCTAAAATTCATTCCAAAATATTTATAATCTTCTTTATTAGAACTTTTTTTTAAGTTAAAAATCAAACATTTTCTTATCCTTACTTGGGGTGTATATAATTTGGTTCAAACCATAAAATTAGATCGAATCATTTAAAAATTACAATTTAGTTTAAATTGATAAATTTTTAAAAAACAGTTTTAGTTTAGTATGGTTACAGTTTGAACGATTTTCAAACCAAATTAAACTATATTTTTTTAAAATACTTATTTATAACTATATTTTTTTAATAAACAATTAGAGGTATAACTTATTTTGTTATATTTTTATATGTATTTGTATAATATTACATATTTCTATTATGTTATAAAAAATACAATTCAATTAATTTTGTTAAAAAATATATATATTTAAAATTAAATAATTTTAATAGATTCAAATTGTAATTCAAACTAGGTAAAATTATATTTTTTTAGTTTGAAAGTCTAAAATATTTTGTTCTGGTCTAAACTAAACTATGTTTTTTTAATATTGTTAAATTTCATATCGTAAGGACGGGCTGTAACTGATATGGTAAAATGCTCGTTTTGCATGCGAGAGGACCTGGGTTCGATTTCTCGCACCTCCAAAAACATTTTTCGAAATTTTTATAAATTCTGTAAGTCAGTATTGGCTTATCGAAATGTTTCAATTTCTTATGGCTACTATTTAATTTCGAATCAGATTATCTTCCCATTTGAATCTCCATTCTTCAATTCTTCTCTGGCTCTCTGAGAATTCATCAAACAGGAACTTCAGTGTCTTCGTTTCATCGCTTGGGCATTGAAGTCTCTTCTTGTTTTAAGCAGTATGTTTCGGGTTTATTTTTTCTTTTTAACGGAAAACCTCACTTGAGTTGGATCACTATTTTCAGGTTGAATTCATATTTACTGCTGCCACTTAAGTGCCAAATTTTTGGATTTTAATACTTGTTGAAAGATTTTATTTAATTTATTGTTGATCTCTGCTCTGCTGCAGCTTGTAACGGGTATAGGGAAAAGAAGAGGCATGGCATCTGAAAGGGAAATTTTTGAGGATTCGGGACCTTTATACCTCACTGCTGTTGATTGGTAAGACCATTTCATAATATTTTGATTAATTTATTGCTTGACTGTTAAGATACTGGGGCACGGAGACTGCCATTTTAGGTTAAAATTGATCTGTATTTAGGCTTCTGGTTTTGCTTGAATATTTATGCTGCAACGTGTTCTATTGTTTAACCGCTAAATGAAACCAGCTTTAGAACCAACAGTTTTGATAAGGTGGCAGGACTTGGGTTATATATTATATGTAAGTTTCCAAATGTAAAGAAAGTATAGTAAACAGGTTCTTGCACCCATTCTGACCGGCATAACAATTGTTATGCAAAAATTAATATTATGTGTACACATTTTTAATACATAATATAAATACGCAAGTGATGTGTCATTATGTGATTGGACATTATTTTTTCTTTAATTCAAAATTATCTAATTACATAATAACATATCAACTATATACCTAGATTATGTATAAAAAATATATACACATAATTTTATTATAATAATAATGTTAGAATATTTGCAATTGCATAAAAAATTTTAGGATTAACAGTTCGAAATATAAATAACCAATCACATAAAAGATACAATATTTAACCCAACATTTATATATGAGAGAAGAATATAATATAATCACAAAACTTCAAACTAATGATATCCTATAGGAGCAATTTACCAAAATAGCAAACTAATGATATCTCAAAAAAGTTTTGTAAACCTCTCATATATTTAGACTATTAAACTTTTAAATTTTTGTCTCATATCGGTTATTTATATACTTTTTTATATACACTTTCTTTATATATTATAGAAAGGAGAGCAAAACTAATTTATCTTTTCTTTTTCTCACTTCCTCTCTTTACATTGACAAAATGACTATTTTTTGTTTGATATATTTTTATTATAATACTTACAAGAAATACAAACTCAAACTTCACAAGGAGTTGTGAGAGAAAACAAGCTACAATACTTAACAAATCTACACCTCGGTGAAATTTTCACTTGAGCAACAAACTTAATTTTTCACTCCACCATCAATGCATAAATAAGCATGCTCAAATTTCGCCAAGTGCGAAATGGCATTGTTAAAATGCTATCTCACAAAACTAAATTCTTTTGTGTGCACAATATCTTGAAACAATTTACCTCTTAGATCAATAATTGATGCTTTGATACTATTTGTTAATAAACTTACAAAAGTATGATAAATTTTAAAATTAATAATATGTGAAATAAATCACTAATCACACAAAGAATAAAATATTTGATATTGTTCGACATAACCCGTCTACGTTCATGAATTATAAAGTAATATACTATACTCATGAAATTATATGAGTATAGAACATTGTATTTTATCGTAAAGGAGCAACTTACCAAAACTCCGGCCACTAATGATATCCCAAAAATGTTTCATAATAGGCTCTTACATGTTGACAAAAGCGCCATAGTCACATATTTTCCTCTTCCATGAACTAATTGATTGTCAAAGTATTATATTTATAGACTGATAGGGATAAACAATCCTTGTATTTTTTTTGTAACAAAATTTTCTAGGTAAATGCAAACTCAAATTTCACAAGAAAACTGAAGGAGGAAACAAGCAACAATCCTTAAAAGATAAATTAATTCATAGATATGTGTTTAACTAGTATTTAGTTAAATGTCACAGTCTAATTGACCTTAAGAGAATAACAAAACTAGTGGAAAATTAAAATTTATAGAAAAAAGATATGGGTTCAAGTTTTTACTATATTTGTGAAGAAAAAATCCAATATCTCATGGACTTTGTAGCTGATTATCCTATGAATTAATCAATTGAACTTTTTGTAACAAAAGTCTTCAGGTGTTAATTATTCTCTAATTTATAATATATTTACAGGGACAATTTTCATCACAAAAGATCAGTTGCCGCAAGCTTGGTCCAAGGAGTGTACAATCTTGAACGGGACCGCCAACAGAACCGCCAAGACCACCAATCTCAAGCTTCTCCATGGTGGAGCTCCTTCCGCTTTGAATTAATTAAGCAACTAAAAGATGGTGTTGATTCCTCAATCTTTGGCGCCATTTATAGATATAATAATCCATCTGTTCGCCATCACAAATGCCCAATAAACGTTATTGCCTTCCGAGGTACACTAACCAAGCCAGGTTCCATGTTTAGAGATATTAAGTTGGACATCAAAGTCTTCCTCAGCAAACTTCATCAAGACTCCCGCTTTCATCTGGCACTGCAGGCTGTGCAGGATGTAGTTGCAAAAATAGGAACAGCTAATATTTGGTTAGCTGGGCATTCTCTTGGAGCAGCTATTGCTTTGCTTGTAGGGAAGAATATGGCAAGGGAAGATTATCCTATTGAAACTTACCTTTTCAACCCACCATTCATTTCTTTCCCTAAGTTGAAGCCAGTGATTCGCATTGCAAGCAGTTTTCTGAAAGCTACAATTGCTCCTGTAATGGGCAAACACCAAACAGATGACTCTTTTTTTGCATTATCTGGCTGGTTTCCTCACCTGTTTGTTAACCCAGATGATCATGTATGCTCTGGATATATTGGTTATTTTGAGCATAGGAAAAAGATGGCGGAAATTGGAGCTGCAAAGATTGAGAGACGTGCAACACAAATTTCTACAGGGAATATGATATTTGGTAAACAAGAGGGGGGTTGCGAACCCTTGCATCTGCTGCCTTCAGCTAATCTGACTATTAATGTGATTCAGTCTCCGGACTTTAAACGAGCTCACGGAATTCTCCAGTGGTGGGATCGAAGTTTTCATGGCCGGTCGGAACGTCACCAGCTCAGGTAATGTATGGTATTTTCTCTTGTTGGGATTGCTTGGTGAAAGAATTTTGTTTAAACACGCCGCACGAATCTGGTGGGAAAATGTTAGGTGCATTCAATTTTAAATACCCATTTCAGTATCTAAATAATATATGAGTATCTGATTACATGTTATTTTATATTTAATTTAAAATCATTTTATATTATGACATATCATTTACTTATTCGATTAGGTATTAAACTGGATAATCATATTTTTATTATTTTCAATTTATGTTATTTATGAATAAAATTATGATACAAATAAATTATATAAACTTATCTATATAAACTGATATAATAGTTTATGTCTAATAACATGACTGTTTATTTTTCTCTTACTTCAATTTTATGAATTTTAACAATGTGAATAAACTATAAGGCTGTCTAAGAATGTTTATTGTCATCATCAAGCATTTCACTTCTTTTGCTGGAAGCCAAGTGATTTTTAATTCCCATCTATTTCATCAAATGTTTATATTGAATTTCTAGGAAGATGATAAGTTTGATATTCTCTTCCTTTGGCACATCAAATCGTGGCAAACATGGGGCCATTAATGGAAGGAAAATAAGGAAAACTGATAGGTTTTAGAGTGTTCCAATTCATTAGGTTTTTTCTTTCAAATAAGTGATTTCGTCGTTTTGAATTTTGACTTTATTTTAAATCCCTAATACAACATGTACTTATATAAATCATGCATGGCAAAATTTAGATTATCTCCAACTATGGGTGACTTGTTTGTTTAAATAATATAATGCAAAAGGCTGAAGGATTTATTACCATCCAATGTCTGTTGTATTGCTAAATTAATATTTATTAAATATTAAAAATTCAAATATCTATTTATAAACAATTAAAATTAACCGAATTTCTTAAATTATAATGAAAAATTATTATTTAAATAATAATATATTAAAAATAATAAAATATTATATAATTTCTTAAAAAAACCTTATCTTATAATTAAATTTTGAAATTAATATCCATTCGAGTTTTTTTTTATGAGGTCATCTCCATCCAATTTCTCTTTCTCTCTCTTTTCTTGGATGAGCCGAAAAAAAAAAAATTTAGATAGACTAAACTATTCTTTCTCATAGATAGGGCAATTGACACCCACGATTTTTCAAAATAAAACTATCACTATACAACCCACCCAATTAAATTAAATAAAATACATATTAATATTTTTTATGAGGCCATTATTCTAATAAATATATTTTTAATCAAAATTTGCATGGATAAAAAGTAACTTTGGTGATTTCAGTGTGTGTCATTATCACAACTCACCCACAACAATTTTTTTTTTTTAATTGTCTTTATTCTTTATATATATATATATTCTAAAAAAATTATAATTAAATTAATTTTATTAAATAATATATATTTATAATTGAGTGATTTTAATAAATTAAAATCGTAATCCAAATCATATTTTTTAATTTGATTTGATTTAAAATTTAAAATAATTTGATTTGATTTAGAATTTTTTTAAACCGTTTTATTTAGTTTAATTTTAAAAAAACCCTCAAACCACGTTAAATCGGAGTGTCCACACTTTTAGTTTCTATTAAACAGTCTTTCAACTTCCTGAAGAAAAAGAAAAACAAAGACAGTCCTACAAGCTGCATGAGAATATCAACCAAATAGTTCTGTCATGTCACTTTGCTAATATAGCTCATTTTAAGCAGGGGTGTAGCTCATATGGTAGAGTGCTCGATTCGCATGCAAGAGGCACTGCAACAATATTTTTCGGAATTTTTGTAGGTTCTTGAAGTCAATAGGCGTCTTCTCAGATTTTCTTTCAAAAATTTTATAAATTCTTTTAAGTCAATAGGCGTCGTCTCAGATTGTTTAAATATCTTATGGTTATATTAAATTGGCAATTGTCTTTAATCACTACCACCATTTAATGTAACCCAATTAGATTGGCAACTTGTATTTGTTTTTAGTTCCACCAAACTCCTCTAATTCACATTATGCTTCATATTTGAATCTCCATACTTCAATTCTTCTCATTCTCTCTCCGAATTCATCCAACAAGAACTTCAGTGTCTTTGTTTCATCACTTGAATATTGAAACCTCTTTTTCCTTAAACGGTACGTTTTGGGTTGAATTTCTATTTACTGTTGCTATCTAACTGCCAAATTTTTTAATTTTGATGTTTGATTTTGTTCAATTTATTGTTGAATTTATATTTTCTGCTCTCCCGCGGCTTGTAAAGGATATAGGGAAACAAAGAGGCATGGCATCTGTAAAGGAAATTTTTGGGCTAATTACCAAAAAAAAAAAGGGAAATTTTAGGCTTTCGGGACCTTCATGGCTCACTGCTGTCGATTGGTAAGACCATTTCTTAATTTCCCACATTGTTGAGTGATTTGGAACAAGTATATTTGCTTGATTGTCGAGATACCGGTGCATGGAGACTGCCATTTTAGATTAAAATTGATCTGTATTTAGGCTTCTGCATTTTGCTTGAATATTTACTCTGAAACGTGTTCTTCTATTGTTTAACCGCTAAATGAAACCAACTTGTAGAACCAACAATTTTGTTAAGATAGCAGGAGTTGGGTTATCGCATGTAAGTTTCCAAAAATAAAGAAAGTATAATAATCAGGTCCTTTAACCCATTTTGACCGGCATAATAATGATAATTTTAAGAAATTTGCGATTGCATAATAAATTTTAACGTAAAATCGCATGTAAGTTTCCAAATCTAAAGAAAGTATAATAATCAGGTCCTTTAACCCATTTTGACCGGCATAAAAATGATAATGTTAAGAAATTTGCGATAGCATAAAAAATTTTAATGTAAAGAAAACAACCGATCACAAAAAAATTCAATTTATTACATAATTCAACATAATCTGTTTATATTCATGCACAAGAGAGGAATATAATATAATTCAGAACCAAGCATAAGTCAATCACCATCTTTTTGACAATTTTTTTACCAGATTACGTTAGATTAGTATCAAATCATATTGATCTTTATACAAAATGATGTGGTAATTTCAAATATAAGAATCACATATACACCTATTCATTAAGAAGATAGATTCCATATATATTTGATCAACCATCCATATGAAATTTTTTTGATGAGTTAGTTTGTCGAACACATCTATAATATACACTCATATATTGTTCCAAGTTACTAACAAACAATTTTAATACTTGAGAATTGTCATTATGGTAACTCTATTATTATTACTTATACCCTTAGTCATGGTGATATTAGAGTTACGGAGATGTAAAAAATAGTTACTTTATATGTATATAGAATTCTCATGATTAAGTGTCAAATACTGATACCCTTGTTATGATTCAACTATCCCTTAAGACAATTATCTAATTTACTTAAATGAAATATTATAATAAAATGTTATATTTATTAATTAAATATTAAGGATTACATAAATTTTGGTTATGATGATTGATTCTAAAACATTACCCTAACAATTTGAAGATTAAAAAAAAAAATTTAATCTATTATATTTTAAAATATACAAAATATAAAGAGAATTAACGAAGAATTTAGAGGATATTGATTTATTTCATTTAACTCCTTCTGTTGATGGTAAAGAAAGATAAGTTAAGTTTTTTTTTTTTTTTTAAAGGTTTTGTTATTAAATTTATTGTTATAAAGTGTAGAGAAATGATCAAACTTTTATTTATAAGAGTTAAGTGTAACTTCCATCAAGAGTTAAGTACTTAAAAAAAATCACTTCTTTTAATTATCCAATATAATTTAAATATAGAAAATCTTAATAAAAATTAATCTCTTGTTAGCTATCAATCTTATATTAGGGTCATAGTAAGTCACCTTTGCTGCTAGCCACAGCTCATGGACTTTGTAGCTGCTTTTTCTAAGAATTAATCAATTGAGCTTTTTGTAACAAGAGTCTTCAGGTGTTAATTATTCTCTAATTTATAATATATTTACAGGGAAAATTCTGGTCACAGAAGATCAGTTGTTGCAAGCTTGGTCCAAGGAGTGTACACTCTAGAAAGGGACCGCCAACAGAACCGCCAAGGCCACCAATCTGAAGCTTCTCCATGGTGGAACTCTTTCCACTTTCAATTAATCACCCAACTTATAGATCCTGTTGATTCCTCTATCTTTGGCGCCATTTATCAATATAATCCATCCGTTTGCCATCACAGAGCCCCAAAATATGTTATTGCCTTCCGAGGAACACTAAACAAGCTAGATACCTTATTAAGAGATTATAAGCTGAACATCAAAGTCTTCCGCAGCAAACTTCATCTAGACATCCGCTTTCATCGGGCACTGAAGGATGTGCAGGATGTTATTGAAGAAGTAGGACCAGATAACGTTTGGTTAGCCGGGCATTCACTTGGATCAGCTATTGCCTTGCTTGTAGGGAAGAATATGGCAAGGCTAAATTATCCTCTTGAAACTTACCTTTTCAACCCACCATTCACTTCTTTCCCCAAGTTGAAGCAAGGGATTCGCATTGCAAGCAGTTTTATCAAAGCTGGAATTGCTGCTGTAACGGGCAAACACCAAAGAGATGACTCTTTTTTTGAATTATCTAACTGGTCTCCTAACCTGTTTGTTAACCGAGCTGATCATATTTGCTCTGGATATATTGATTATTTTGAGCATAGGAAAAAGATGGAGGAGGTTGGAGCAGCAGAGACTGTGAGACGTGTAACACAAATATCTATAGTGAACATGATATTTGGTAAACAAGAGAAGGATTGCGAACCCCTGCATCTGCTGCCTTCAGCTTATCTGACTGTTAATATGATTCAGTCTCCAGATTTTAAACGAGCTCACAGAATTCAGCAGTGGTGGGATCCTAGTTTTTATGGCCAGTCGGAACTTCACTTGCTCTGATAATGTAAGTTATTTTCACTTTGTAGGATTGCTTGATGAATGATTTGTTTAATTACACTTCACCATTCTGGTGAAAACTTGCTATGTTTGATCACAATGAAACACAAATGTTTATTGCTGAATTACTAGGAAGATGATAAGTTTGATATTCTCTTCCTTTTGGAACATCAGATCGTGGCAAACATGGGGGCCATTAATTAAAGGAAAATAAGGGGAGATTAATAGGTTTTAGGTGTTTCAATTCATTAATTTTTTTCACTTACTAATTTCGTCGTCATGAACTTTGGACCTTATTTTTCTTTAGCTAATGGCCCCATGTTTGGTTCGAAGGGTTTAAAGAAAAATTTATCAACATATCATTGGGCATTATGTTGTGGGAAAGAAAGCAAATCATAAAGGGTGAGTTTTTAAAAAGAGAAGTTTTGAGGTGGCTGGAATAGAAAAACATGGTGAAGATGGAAGTTGCGTCATGACATAATTGAAAAAAAAAAAAAAAAGAGAATGATTTTAGATAAAGAAAAGTGAATCATTTAAGGTGAAGAAATAAAGTAGATTTTAGTGTGAAGAAGACTTGAGGGTGTCAAAAATTATGGAAAAGTCACTATGTTTGGTCATTTTTGGTTGATTTAGAGAATGGATTGGTCTGGTTAAAATATTTGGACTTCTTTTTTTGGAACAGCAACAACGCATTTAATTCATTCTATTTATTAACGCTAGAATTGAAAAGCTTCCATCGACACATTCATGGTATCTCCATTTTTATCAACTATGCTATCTTTTCAGGGAATCAGAGACTAGCTATTATTAGCATAAAATTTAGTTTTAGTTGCTTGTTTCCGATAAGGTTTTGATAAGGCAGCTTTGCAGAAACGTGCATATCAGATTCAACTTTTCCAGGCTTCTTTATTCTCTTTTATGCACTCCTCTTCTCTATCTTGGTTGCAAAAAGAGAATAGAATAATACGTCAATATTGCCCGATAACTTTGGGGCCACCCAGTATGGATAAACAAAAGAAGGTGCTCACGAAACTGTCACCAATTTCTTTCTCTAATCCATACCCGTTTCATTTCCAAGTTCTCTCTGACTCTGTTACTGTCACAGGTATCAACTCCACCTGTATCTAAAAATTATTAACTTCCATATTTATTCATACGTGTTTAATGGTAGTTCATTGATGATATTTTTCGGGTTTTTTTTTCCGTTGTGTGTTTAAAAAAAGTGTGTGCATATATATATATATATATATATATATATATATATATATATATATATATGTGTGTGTGTGTGTGTGTGTGTGTGTGTGTGTGTGTTTTCGTGACTAGTTTTGATTGTTGATTTAGCCTATCTGATTTTGTACAAATCAAAGAAGTATATCTACTCTAAATCTTCCCATTTTACTTGGTCTGTTTATCATTTTTTGTGTTGACTTTCATCAATATTGGTTCATTGATTTGATAAAGAATTTAATCGGAAATTAAGATTTATACCTTTTTATATATAAAATATTTTCTATTGTTATTCAAGTTACCTTTGAAAGCCTCATTATTCATATATTGCATGCAATTATTTTTGGGTATAGGGGACAAAGCACATTTATAGATAAATTGTCTCTCTTAAAACATTTAAAATTACATAGATTGACTTCTCTCAATAATTAAATAGATCTTTTATCCAAAATTTGAATCATATTCAACTTAGTTTATCTTATGCCTCCAAAGTTTATCAATTCTTTTGCGTGTGAAATCTATAAGTTTTCCACTAAATTGTTAGTGTTGAGATTCGAATTAGGTTTCTGCTCTATAGCGGCTGTAAAGGGTATAGGGAAAATAAGAGGCATGGCATCCGTAAGTCAAATTTTTGGCCTTTCGGGACCTTTATGGCTCACTGATGTTGATTGGTAAGACCATTTCTTAAAGAAGAGCAATATTATGTTTATAAACTTTTTATATATAATTTGAATATATAAATGATATATTATTATATCATTAAATATTATTTTATCTTTAATTAAATAAAAATATATTGTTTATTTACAAAAAATTATGTCCACCTAATTTTATTATTGATTATGTAACAGAGGTTGGGCTCTAGCATGAAAGTTCCCAAATGTAAAGAAAAGTACAATAATAATCAGGTCCTTGCACCCACTTTGACCTGCAAAATAGTGATAATGTTAGGAAGTTTGCAATAGCATAATAAATTTTACCGTAAAATAAATAACCAATCACACACAAAAAAAAAAACAATATTTAACCTAATTCTACATAATCTGTCTACATCCACGTGCGAGAGAGGAATATAATATAATTATAAAAACATCCAAGTGCGATATTCCATGAAAGAAACTTATCAAAATTGCAAATTAATGATATCCCAAAAATATTTTTCAAGACACTTTTATATATATATATATAGACAAACTTTGTGACACTTTTATATATAGGCAAAAACAATTCCTACCAGAAAATGCTTTCCTAATCTTTGTATAATTTTTATTTCTTGTATAATTATATTTTTATTATAGAAGTTTTCTTAAATATATATAGACTTGAGGTTTACAATGAATCGTAAGAGAAAACAAGTCACAATTCTCAACAAATTTCCACCCTGACGAGATTTTCACTTGAGCAACAAATATGATAAACTTAACCAATACATAAATAACCATGCCTGAACTTTCACCCAACACCAAATTATATTGTTAGAATGCTATCTCACCAAAAAAATTCAAAGAGAATCTCTCTACTGATAACATAAACTCTATTATAGCCAAATTCTTTTGTAGGCACAATATCTTGAAACAATATATCTCTTGGATCAACAACTGAAACTTTGATACATCTTGTTAGTAAATTTGCAGAAACACAATAAATTTCAAAATTAATAATATGTGAAATAAATCACTAATTACGCAAAAGACAAAATATTTAATATGGTTAGACATAATCTGCCTATATTCATGAATGATAGAGTAATAAATGTATCATAATCACAAAATTACATAAGTATAAAACAATGTATTTTGCTTACCAAAAAACAAAAAAAAGAAAACAATGTATGTATTATTTTATCACAAAAAATAAACTTATTAGAACTAATGATATCTCAAAGAGTGTTTCCAAATACTCTCTTACATGTTGACAAAAGTGCAGTTGTCATTAGGATTGGATTTGAATCGAGTTTGAGTTTAAATTCGATTCAAATAAACCCAAAATAAGTTTCAACCAAACGAGAGCGAGCTTGAGTTGTTTGTCAAATTTGTAAACTAAAAATTTTAATATAAAACGACGTCGTTTTAATAACAAGTTAGTTAAAGTTTGAACTCAATTTGGTTCAAATCTAGGCCTTTGTCACATATTTTTCTCTTCTGCCAACTAATTGGTTGTCAAGATATTATGTTTATAAACTAACAGAGATAAACAATTGTTTTATGTTTATTGTAACAAATCTTCCTAGATAAATACAAACTCAAACTTCACGGGAAACCGAATGAGGAAAGAAGCAACAATGTCGTATAGGTGAAATCTAGTCTGATTTGCTCCTAGGCATATCTCATGGACATCGTAGCCAATTATCCTATAAATTAATCAATTGAACTTTTTGTAACAAGTCTTCAGGTGTTAATTGTTCTCTAATTTATGATATATTTACAGGGAAAATTCCAATCACAGAAGATCAGTTGTTGCAAGCTTGGTCCAAGGAGTGTACACTCTAGAAACGGACCGCCAACAGAACCGCCAAGGCCACCAATCTGAAGCTTCTCCATGGTGGAACTCCTTCCAGTTTCAATTAATCACCCCACTTGTAGATCCTGTTGATTTCTCAATCTTTGGCGCCATTTATCAATATAATCCATCTGTTTGCCATCACAGAGCCCCAAAATATGTCATTGCCTTCCGAGGAACACTAAACAAGCTAGATACCTTATTAAGAGATTATAAGCTGAACATCAAAGTCTTCCGCAGCAAACTTCATCTAGACATCCGGTTTCATCGGGCATTGAAGGCTGTGCAGGATGTAGTTGAAGAAGTAGGACCAGAAAACGTCTGGTTAGCCGGGCATTCACTTGGATCAGCTATTGCCTTGCTTGTAGGGAAGAATATGGCAAGGCTAAATTATCCTCTTGAAACTTACCTTTTCAACCCACCATTCACTTCTTTCCCCAAGTTGAAGCAAGGGATTCGCATTGCAAGCAGTTTTATCAAAGCTGGAATTGCTGCTGTAACGGGCAAACACCAAACAGATGACTCTTTTTTTGCATTATCTAACTGGTCTCCTAACCTGTTTGTTAACCGAGCTGATCATATTTGCTCTGGATATATTGATTATTTTGAGCATAGGAAAAAGATGGAGGAGGTTGGAGCTGCAGAGACTGAGAGACGTGCAACACAAATTTCTATAGTGAATATGATATTAGGTGAACGAGAGAGGGATTGCGAACCCCTGCATCTGCTGCCTTCAGCTTATCTGACTGTTAATATGATTCAGTCTCCAGATTTTAAGCGAGCTCACGGAATTCAGCAGTGGTGGGATCCTAGTTTTTATGGCCAGTCGGAACTTCACTTGCTCAGATAATGTAGGTTATTTTCACTTTGTAGGATTGCTTGATGAATGATTTGTTCAATTACACTTCACCATTCTGGTGAAAACTTGCTATGTTTGATCACAATGAAACACAAATATTTATTGCTGAATTACTAGGAAGATGATAAGTTTGATATTCTCTTCCTTTTGAAACATCAGATGGTGGCAAACATGGAGGCCATTAATTAAAGGAAAATAAGGGCAAATTAATAGGTTTTAGGTGTTTCAATTCATTAATTTTTTTCACTTAGTAATTTTTTCTTTATGAACTTTGGACCTTATTTTTCTTTAGCTAATAGCCCCATGTTTGGTTTGAAGAGTTTGAAGTAAAATTTATCAACATGTCATTGGGCATTGTGTTGTGGGAAAGAATGCAAATCATAAAAGGTGAGTTTCTAGGTCTTGAAAAAGAGAGATTTTAGAGTAGTTGGAACAGAGACACGTGGTGAAGATGGAAGTAGAGTTTTGATATAATTTTTTTTAAAAAAAAGGATGATTTAAGATAAAGAAAAGTGAAATTATTTAGGGTGAAGAATTAAAGTAGATTTTAGAGTGAAGAAGACTTGAGGGTGTGAAAAATGATTGCAAAGTTACTATGTTTGGTCATTTTTGTTGATTTAGAGAAAGGCTTGGTTTAGTTTTAATATTTGGACTTTTTTTTGGGAACATCCCAAACTAAACAGTGCTTGATATACGCATATGCTTAATGAACGAAATTTAATTTTTTATTACCCTTTGTAAAAAATGTCAATATGCCCCCATCATCCTTATCATATATATACTTATGACAAATATAATTTTTTTGCTCACTTTTACCTAGTCCTACCATGTGTGACTCGTATGGTAAGAGCACACCATGCACAGTAAAAAAACGTTGGGAAATAAAAATGGGGTTTCCTGCTTGATTTTACCATTAATCTATTTTAACCATGTTTAATCTCATAAACATTTGTAAAACTCAACAAAAGCACAATTAATTCATTCTAATTCCAAAAAAAAAACACTAGAATTGAAAGGCTTCCATTGGTGCATTCATTGCATCTCCATTTTTAGTGTACACAAAAGTAAATCTCTATAGCCTAAGTTATAAAAGATGAAAATAAACAATTTATTAATTTTCTCCATTTTTTTGTAAAAAGCGACAAAATGCTCAAAATTGATGGCTAAAATATAGTATGTGACAACTGTTATACATGCGAGGGGTGTATATATGTATTTATGTATGTATGTATGTATGTATATGTGAGTTTTTAAATGGTCCAACTGAGTCATATGAAATTTTTTTGAAAGGGGGTAATTTCATTTAACTCTGACATGTTGGTCAAAAAGGTATATCAATTGGATTGCTGTTTATTTCAATATAAAGCCCTTGGAAAATTTATCATTTTAATTAATTATCCTGAACAAAATATTGAATTTAATATTATTTTAACATGGGCTTTATCTTGGTTGAGCCCATATACTTTATATAGGTTTTTGACTTGGAGAGCCCAGAGTATTCTTTCCCATTTTTGGTATTTGCCGTTTTTCGGTTTGATAATTTATTATCAACCATGCTAAATTATGTCTTAACTCTAAGTAAGTATTTGGTTTGATGAATATTTTATTATTAAAATAAGGAAGTTATTTTAAAAATAGTTTATTGTAAAGATTATCAGATATAAATTATTATTATATTTGATAAAAATTAATAAATATAAGTAATTATTATGTTTAGTGAAAGATAATAAAAAAATATTAATATATTATTTTACTTAAATATTTTTAAATATAATTGTTCTAAAATATTTTTATGTTATTTATTATATTAATTTAAAATAAAATTATTTTTACTTTAAATAATTAAGTAAATAAAGATATAGTTATAATAAAATCAAAATTATTTTAATAATCTTTTAATATTTAAAATAAATATATGAATCAAAATAATTCATATATTATATATCATATTATCATTACTAATAAAAAAATTATTAAAATTATTTATTATTTATAAATAAAAAAATAATATAAATTATAAAAATAATTTTGTTATTTTAAGAATCGGACGCTCTCTATGAGTTAAAAACTTTGTAATTTCAGAGGGGTCATCATCACTCACCGACAACTAATTATTTTGGTTAGAAAATAAAAAGCTCTCTCCATAAATAGTTGATTTGATTAGACATGAAATTTGCACTGAAATTTGTAATTTATGTGCACAAACTTTGAGGAGATGGTGACTAATGGGGACTTGGATTCAATTTCCTATTATTATAATATTCTGATGGTGTTGGACAGTGCTACCCTTGAATCCAATTTGACAATTAATGGTTGAAGCTAGACACGTCAATTGGGCCAGATCGAATGAAGGCCCGGCCCGAAGCATGAGAAAAAGCCCGGTCTAGTACTGTAGTGTATCGGGTCAGGCCCATGGGCTTACTAGGTCGGGTCTTAGGCTTTAATATTAAACCCATAGACTGGTCCGATCCGATACGACACTGCTTATATATATATATATTAATTTTTTCCGGTATCCTGCTGCAAGGCAGAAGCAAGAATTTGCTTCTGTCTGGCAAAAGCTAGCCGTTGCCAAACTTTTTTAAAATTTTTTTTTTAATTAATTTATTTTTTTCTATAAAAACCTATTCAATTTTTCATTTTCATTTTCAATTACAATTACAATTTACAAATTTCTCAACTTCTCAATCTCTCAAACTTCCAATCTCTCAAACTCTCAATCTCAACTATTTATTATATTTTTAATTTTATTTTATTTTAATTTTATCATTACAAAATATTACAAATAGATCCAATGTCAAATGAATTCAATCCATTTGAATATTATCATGCTGACGCTGATGATAGTATTGATGATGCACAAGGTGGAATAGGTGGAGCACCAACAGGTGAAAGTGGTACGGGTACAAGTTCGCATTATTCGACAGACAGAAAAAGAAAACAAACGTCAATAGTATGAGAACACTTTGATAGAATTGAGAAAACAATAGAGGGGAAATTAATTCGTCGAGCAGTATGCAAACATTGCGGTTCCTGTTTAACATGTGCAAGTACAAGTGGGATGAGACATCTTCGCCGACATGTTACTGATTACTGTAAAAAAATTCCACATGAACTTAGAGGACAAAAACAAATTGCATTCACCAGATCGCGATCTGTTGGTCCAGGTGCCACTTCAGCAGGAGGTCTGAGCGGTTCTGGACATATGGGAGAAATGTCAACTTTTACGTACGATCAAATGAAGGTGCGAGATTACATGGCCAGGTATGTTGTTGCTTCTGATCAACCTTTTAGTTATGCAGAAGATGAAATTTTAGAATGGATGATGCAAAATAGTATTTAACCAGCATTTAGAAGAATTCCTAGGTCAATTCTTAGGTCAGATATATTGAGAAATTATGAATTAATGAAAATAAAAATTATTGGAGAATTAAGTAATTTTAATGGTGTTATTTTAATAACTTCTGATTTATGGACTGCTACAAATCAACGCATAGGGTATCTTTGTGCAACTGCTCATTATATTAATTCTGATTGGCAATTATTCAAAAAAGTTATTGCATTTAGAAATTTAGAATATCCACATAATGGTCTTGCAATTTATCGTTCATTAGCAAATATTTTTGATGAATATAAAATTAATAATTCTATTTTTTCAATTACTTTAGATAATGCTAAAAATAATAATAAAGTTATTGAATATATGTATAATCATTTATCTCCTCCATTTAATGGAAAATTATTTCATGTTAGGTGTGCATGTCATATTATTAATTTAATCGCTCAAGATGACTTGAGTTTGGCAAAAAAACATTTAGAAGTAATTAGACATGTCATTGCATATATTTCATCATCCCCATCACGAATACAAGCATATCATCAATTATGTAAATCAATGGGGTTAAGAAGGAAAAAATTAAAAATGGATATTAGCACTAGGTGGAATTCAACATATCTCATGTTGAAAACATGCGAAGGGTATGAAGTTCTTATAACACGATACTTCAATACCTAACCAATGGATTCGCAAGATCCTATTTTTTTGACAGATCAAGATTGAGAAATAGCTATGACTTTAATGAACTTGTTAGAGCCATTGAAAACAGCCACAGATCATTGCTCAGGTGTGTATTATCCAACAACTTGTTCTATAATATATAGTATGGTAGAAATAAGTGATATTTTTAAAGAACATAGGTATCGTCACTCTCATAATGCTTTTCAAAATATATGTATACAAATGGAACAAAAATTTAAAAAATATTGGAGTGAAATTCCTTTACTTTATTCTGCAGCTACTATTTTAGATCCTAGGGCAAAAACTAATGGATTACAAAATTTATTTGATGTTATTAATGAAAATTTGTCAATTAATAGCAATGTAAATTCTGTTGAATATGTTCAAGAATTTTTATTTGATATGTATAGTATTTATGAACAAAAATATGGAAAAACTAGACAAAGTTCTGCATCAGAGGTAAGTTCTGGTAGTTCAGGTAAAAAAAAGTCACGCATATGATTTTTATTGCGCAAAGGTAAACAAACTGTTAGTCAAAGTACAAATTATAGTCAATTTTACAATTATATAAATATTGATCATTATCCTGAAATTGTTCAAAGATATAATGCTGAAAAACTAGATATTTTGGCATGGTGGAAAGACAAGGCATAAACCTTTCATATGCTTGCAGCCATGGCTCGAGATCTACTAACACCTCCGGTGTCAACTATAGCATCGGAATCCGCTTTTAGTGCAGGGGGATGCGTGCTGGATGATAGACGATCCAATTTATATCCAAATATGGTCGAAGCGATAATGTGCATGAAAGATTGGATCAAAGCTGATTTTAAATTACAGAATCGTGTGACAGAAGATGTCTTTAAAGAATTCAAAGATTTGGATGTAGAAGATGAATAGATAAATATTATATAGAAGATAAATTGTATTTATGTTTTGTAATTTATACAATATGTAAATTAATTTATTTGTATTTTATTAACAATTTATAATATTTTTTATCATGTAACCACGTATTCCTCCGCCATAAGTGAGGGATTATAAATAAAATATTCGAGGTATTGTCCTCGATTTTAATAATTAAAAAATAATTTGTGTTTAAAAATTTTAATTAAAACTTTTTTTAAATATTTAATAAGGCCCGGCCCGGCCCATTTAAAGCCCGCTAGTATATGGGCCGTGCTTTGGGCCTTGATATTTTAAAGGGTCGGCCCGGCCCGAAGGCCCGTTACTGTTTGGGCCTCGGGCCCAGCCCGGCCCATCAGCCCAACAGGTCGAGCTGGAGTCGGCCCGGCCCATTGACGTCTTTGGTTGAAGCAAAATTATTAAATCTCACTTTATTTTATATTTTAAGTTCACTGTATCTTTTTAAAGTTATGAATATCAATTGATTAATTTTATGTAAGTTTATTTGATGTATGTATGAGATATATGGGTGACTTCACAATTTTGAAGTTTATGTTTGATGAAGGACAGTTCTATCCTTGATTCTTAGCATTATTAATAATTTTAGAATTTTGAAAATAGATATGAAATGAATATCATTTTTAAATTGCTTCAAGATGAGCTGGTTGGCCTTAAGAGAATTCATCTCAATAGAAATACCTAGAAAAGGTAAGAAGCTAAAATTTCGAACTTCGGGGAGGCCTCATGCATTGGTCCCATCTTATATAAAGAGATTTATTTATTTATTTGTAATGTTAAAATAATGGGTAATATATATATATTTTTATATATAATTTAGATATATAGATAATATATTATTATACAATTATATATTATTTTATTTTTAATTTAAAATTATTTAATTATATAATAATAAATAATTTATATACCAAAATTATATATAAAAAATATACATGTATAGTTTTATTCTAAAATAATACGTAGTTGGTTTTCAATTTCCTGCACCTCCACTTCCTAATTAGTAAAAACGAGAATTTTTTGTTATTCAAATGTCTAATCTCTCCCAATAATTTTTTGTGATAAATGAATTTTGATTATATATTATATTATATTATATTTAATAATCAATTAAATATTTTATATTTGAATTGTTGATCAAATAATTTATAAAAAATATTAAAATTATTATTGATAAAAACATATTATAAATAATATATCATATAAAACTCATATATATATATATATTTTATATTTTTTTATATCTAAATTTTATGATTTTTTTTTTCACTAACCTATAGGGGCTATTTCAAAGTCAAACATTGGAATTTTTTTGAATGTTTTAATTTTTTATCGTAATATCAAATTGACAGTTGACTTTTAATCACTTAGCCTATTACTATGTAATATAACCCAATTTGTTTTTCAACTTGTATTTGTTTTTGTTCCCACCAAACTCCTCTAATTCAGATCATGCTTTCCTTTAAATCTCCGTTCTTCAATTCTTCTCTGCCACTCTCAGAATTCATCAAATTTCAGTGCTTTTGTTTAATCTCTGGAAAATCGAAACCTCTTCTTGTTTAAACGGTACGTTTCCGGTTGAACTCTTATTTATTATTGCTATCTAACTGCCAATTCTTTTTTTTAATTTTACCAATTTATTAAATTTCTTTTTTTTTTTTCCTTTTCTCTTTGGTATATATAAATTCTAAATACCCACATTTATGTTGACAAATCTGTAACATCGAAGGTTAAAATTGTGACATTATATAAGGGTTGGATTATTACAGGTTAAACATTCAATGTTAATAAACTTTACATATTTTTTTCTGAAACTTCAGTAAACTGGACATGGTCAGATGCGAAAGAGTCAATGTTATGAGACATTTTCTGAAACTTCAGTAAACTGAATATGGTCAGATGCGAAAGAGTCAATGTTATAAGACACTGAGTGTTAATATGTGTGGATACATTCTTCTTCGAGTTCATGCATGACCGATTACAGAAGATCCCTTGGTTGGTTGTTGAATGGATAAACAATTCAGAACGTTCTTTTGGAGATTTTTCTAGGGTTATCATCCCTGAAATGTAGGTGACTTATATGTTGTTGAAAGATTTTTTTTTTTTTAAAATTTATTGTTGAATCTTTGTTATCTGCTCTGCTGCAGCTGGTAGAGGGTATTATGGAAAAAAGGGAAACGGGAAAAGGAGAGGCAGTGGCATCTGTAAAGGAAATTTTTGGCCTTTCGGGACCTTTATACCTCACTGCTGTTGATTGGTAAGACCATTTCTTAATTTCCCACATTGTTGATTGATTTGGAACAAGTGCAATTGCTTGATTGTTGAGATACTGGGGCTTGGAGACTGCCATTTTACGTTAAAAAAGTTGATCTCTACTTAGGCTTCTGGATCTTTGCTTGAATGTTGATGTTGAAACCTGTTCTATTGTTTAACGGCTAAATGAAACCTGTTCTATTGCTTGAATGGAAATCTCTCTACCAATAACATTAAACTCTATTACAACCAAATTTTTTGTGTACAAAATTATGAAACAATTTACCTTTTTGATTATCACCTAATACTTTTTTTTTCAGTTAACTTGAGAGAACTCTTGTGATAAACCTCTAATCGCTCATAGTCATCTAAACCCACAACTACGAAACAAGCAAATTAGAGAATAAACTTTATTGTGGTACATCATGTTAAGGTCAACCAAACCTTGAATGTTTACAAATAACTCTTGACCTTATACCACTTAGGTCAACTCCTGAGATCCATCACCTAATACTTTGATACCACTTATTAATAAATTTGTAAAAGTATAACAAATTTTAAGATTCACAATATGTAAAATAAATCATTAATCACACCAAAGATACTGTACATATCTAACATGGTTTAACATAGCCCACCTACACTTATGAACGGGAGAAAACTATATTATGATCACAAAAATATGTAAGCATATATAACACACTATTATATCCCGAATAAACACCTTACTAAAGCTTCAAATTAATGATATCCTAAAAATTGTTTCCCAAAACTCCCCCATATATAAACAAACTTTGTATCGTCATCACATATTTTTGTCCCTTATGAATTATTTTATTCTTAAGATATTATATTTATACGTTAATAAAGAAAAAGAATTTCTACAAGAAAATACTTTCTTTATCCCGTAAAATTGTTATTCTTATATAATTGCATTTTTATTATAATAAATATTTTTTTTCCGAGATTTACAAACTCAGACTTCACAAGAAAACCGAAGTAGAAAAATTATACAAAAGTTTTGCACGGCTTAACTAGTATTCAGTTAAATGTCATAACGGTGAAATCCAGTCTTGATTCATTTTTCAAAACTTTTAGGCTCAATAGTAAGTTACTTTTGCTGCTAGCCATATCTCATCGACTTCGTATCTGCTCTCTCTATGAATTAATCAGTTGAACTTTTTGTAACAAGAGTTTTCAGGTTTTAATTATTCTCTAATTTATAATATATTTACAGGGAAAATTTTAATCACAGAAGATCAGTTGCCGCAAGCTTGGTCCAAGGAGTGTCCATTCAAGAACGGGACCGCCAACAGAGCCGCCAAGGCCACCAATCTCAAGCTTCTCCATGGTGGAACTTCTTCCACTTTCAATTAATCAGCCCACTTATAGATGAGGTTGATTCCTCAATCTTTGGCGCAATTTATCAATACAAGCCATTTGTTTTTCATCACAAGGCCCCAAAATATGTTATTGCCTTCCGAGGTACCCTAAACAAGCCAGATTCCAGATTAAGGGATTTCAAGCTGGACATCCAAGCCATCCGCAGCAAACTTCATCAAAGCTCCCGCTTTCATCTGGCAATGCAGGCTGTCCAAGATGTAGTTGCAGTAGAAGGAGCAGCTAATATTTGGTTAGCTGGGCATTCTCTAGGATCAGCTATAGCGTTGCTTCTGGGGAAGAAAATGACCAGGCTAAATTATCCTATTGAGACTTACCTTTTCAACCCACCATTCGTTTCTCTCCCCATAGAAAGTATTGGTAATCCAATGGTGAAGCAAGGGATTCGCATTGCAAACAGTGTTATTAAAGCTGGAATTGCTGTTGCTGTGAAAGGCAAACACCATAATTCCCAAAGAGATGGCTCTTTTTTTGCTTTATCTAACTGGGTTCCTTACCTATTTGTTAACCCAGCTGATCATATTTGCTCTGAATATATTGGTTATTTTGAGCATAGGAAAAAGATGGAGGAGGTTGGAGGTGCAAAGATTGAGAGACTTGCAACACAAATTTCTTTAGGGAATATGATATTTGGTGTGCGAGAGAGGGATTGCGAGCCCTCACATCTGCTGCCTTCAGCTTATCTGACTATTAATATGATTCAGACTCCGGATTTTAAACGAGCTCACGGCATTCACCAGTGGTGGGATCCAAGTTTTCGTGGCCGGTCGGAGCTTCACCTGTTTAGGTAATGTATGGTATTTTCTCTTGCTAGGATCGCTTGGTGAAAGAATTCTGTTTAAACAGGCTGAACGAATCTGGTGGGAAAATGTCATGTGCACTTAATTTTAAGTATTCAAATAATATTTTATTATGTGATTATATATTTTTTATATGAGTAATATTATGTGTACCTATTTTTGGTGCATAATTCATATACATAGTGATGTATCATCATGTAATTAGATGATTTTAAAACATGTGTCATTATATGATAAAGAAACATTCAATCACATGATAACACCTCATCTGTATACACAAATTATGTATCAAAAATAGATGCACATAGTTTTATTGTTTTCATATTTAATTCAAAATCACTTTTTATATACACTTAATTAGACATTAAACTAGATAACTATATTTTTATTGTTTTCCATATATATTATTTATGAATAGAATTATAAAAAAAAAATAAATTATACAAATTTATTTGTATAACCTAATGTGGTAATTTTTCATCCTTTTTTTTTTCTTACTTCAATTATCATAATCCTAACCATCTGAATAAACTATAAGGCTGCCTAAAAATGTTGATTGTTCATCATCAAGCATTTCACAATTTTGTGGAAGCCAAGTGATTTTTAATTCCCATCTATTTCATCGATATCCTCTATCATACATCCATTTTAAATTTAAAAACTTTCTTTAAGCCCCATTTAATAACTAAAAGCTTTCAAACCCTATTTAATTAACCTCCACCACGCACATTACATATAGTTATAACAAGTATCAATTAACCCCCATCTTCATCAACTCTTATATGTGTGACTCACATGGTGGGAGCATATCACACATGGTGAAAAAGCCGAGAAAAATGTAGATTTTCATGCTAGATTTTACCATTAATCTATTCTAACCCTATTCAATCTTATAAACATTTACAAAACTCAACAAAAACACAATTAATTCATTCTATAAAAAAATAAAATAAAATTGAAAAGCTTCCATTATTACATCCATGGTATCTTGATTTTTAATGTAGACACAAAAAATGAAGACAAACAATATAATAACTTTTTCCCTTTCTTGTTTTTTGGTAAAAATTTGTCTAAAAGCTTGAGATTGAAGACGAAAATATGGTATGTGACAACTATCACATATGCAAGTTCATAAGAAATTTTTTGAAAATGGATAGTTTCATCAAACTCGAATATGTTGGTAAAAAGGTCTAATAGTTGGATTGTTGTTTATTTTTATATCAATAAAATTATACATAACTATTTTAAGTATATAAATTAATATATATTTTATGTGTATTGTCATACGATTGAATAATTTTGAATTAAGGATAAAAATAATACTCAATCACATAGTGACACACATAAATATGTATCTATTTAAATACTCAAACTGAATATACATAGTATTACTCTTTTTATATAAACCCTTTCAAAAGTGATAATTTTAATTAATTTTTCTAAACAAATTAACAAAAATATGGATAAATTAAATTCAATATTATTTTAACTTGGGCTTTATCTTATTTGTGCCCGTGTACCGTGTACATGGGCTTTTAACTTGGATAAACTTAGGCTATTCTTTTCATAAATGGGGCTATTGACAAGACACCCACAATTTTTTAAAAAAATAATAATAATAAAACTATCACTATACAACACAGTCTGTTAAATAAAATAAAATATATATTAAAATTTTGTTATGAATAAGCCATTATTTTAATAAATATATTTTTAATCAAATTTTGCATGGATAAAAAGCAACTTTGGTAATTTCAGTGCATGTTATTATCACAACTTAATTATTTTGGTTGGACATGAAATCTCCACTGAAAATTTTAATTCACTTGCACAAACAATGAGGAGATGGTGACCTTAATGAATTGTTGACTAAGGGGGACTGGATCTAATGTCCAATTAGAATGTTCTGATGGTGTTATACAGCTAAACTAAGAGACTACATTGAAACGTTTCCAAATTGACAATTAATAGTTGAAGCAAAATTATTGAATCTCTACTGTTATTAAACTCTATTCTATATTTTTTTGAAGTCATGAATATCCATTGATTAATTTTATGTAAGTTTATTTGATGTATGTCATATCAATTGATTAATTTTATATTCTTTTTTATTTGTATTTTAAGGCATTAATTATACTAAGAGTCAAGAGGGTTTTTCCTTTTTTAAAGAGGGTGCAATGTAGGATTAGCATATTTTGAAAAATATTTAATTATTTTTAAACATGGTTTGCTTTTTAATATCAATCAAACTATATGTATATATTTGATATGTATTATTATATGATTAAATGAATTTGAATTAAAAATAAAATAATATTTAATCATGTGATAACATACATAAGTGTATATCTATTTGTGTACTAAAAATAGATATACATACTATTACTTTTTTGACATAAATTTGAAAAATGTTATTAAGAAAAGAAAAAATTAAAGTAGCAAAATGATAGGGAATTAGATCCCTTGAAAAGGTACTAGACATAGCATTAGTATTAATTCCACCATGTAAAAGAGGAATCCAGACCCAAATCAATCAACTTTTCTAAAATATGTTACGTATATTTAAAATTAATATTAATTTGTTGTTAATGATGATATGTTATCAGATAATTCAGTGTTATTTTTAATTGAAAATTATCAAATCAAATATTTACGTATCATAATTAATATCTAAATTGGAATTTATTGTTTGTTCACATAAATTTGAAAAATAAGAAAACCCCTCTTTTAAAATTTTGAAAATAGGTAGAAATATCATATTAAATTATTAACAAAAATCATTTAAAGTTATAATATTTTTTATCAACACACCCTAATTCCAAAATCGACAAATCAAATGAAATATCTAAAAAAAAATCTAAAAAGCTATAATTCGGAATCCCATTTTAATTATATATCAAGGTTAGTTTGAGCAACATAAAGTTAGATGAGAGTTATTTATTCATTTATTTATTTGCCAAGCTAAAATAATATATAGTCGGCTTAAATGCTTTGATTGCAGTCACCAAAATATTACAAATATGGGTAAAGCATCACCATCAACTTTGTTTTTCTTAATTATTTGCGTATTATTTGAAGACCTTTAACGTCTATATGATAAGCATGCCTTGTTCAGTGGTCGGGTCCAAATATTTGATCGTACTGATTTTTGAAAGTTATTGATAAGTACATCAATTTAATGAGGGATTAATTTTCTATTTTTTAAATGTTGGAGTAATGTGTTAACCTATTGATAATATTATAATAACAATAATGTCATTTTACTTTCAATAATCCTTTTGGCCCTCTAATTTCAACCATGTATAAGTTTGATACAGTGAGAGAACGAACATCCAACATTGATCAAAATGGTGAATCAGATTTTGTATTTTAAATTAATGAATAAATATAAGCAGAAAAAGCAAACCGATCAGCTCTTTAGAGCCACTGAAAATTTGTCAACTTAACCCACTTATATATTCAAGGAAAACCTAATTTTTCATTACAGAATATGAAACTTACTATCTTTACTGTAAGACCCTCGCTTTAAGAAACAGCTTGACTGGTAAATTTACTCTGAAAAATAACAACAATTTGAAGCAAAAAGATGTTTTCATCGCCAAATAATGGCAAGAAATAGAGATAATGTGATGGCAAAGCGAAGGAAAAGCACATGGGCGTGGGTTGTACATGTTAGTGTGTTTAATGGACACGTAAAGATAAGCACTAATATAAATGTGGCACAAGACAGTGAGATTATTGTCTGGTTTGGATGAAGAAGCCAATTAAGCGGTGGAAGATTGCTCGTTGTTCATGCACAAAGTGGTCCATGGACTTGTTTATAATTTATTTCCCCATTATTGAATTCTTTTCGTCATAGCCAGAGAGGATGACGAGGAAAGTTCCATCTATTTATTTTTGTTAGCTTTAGCTTAAACTAAATATTGCAGGTAGGATTTAGTTTTGCAGGATCTGTTACCTCAGCGGGAGTAGATTCTTTCTTATCTTATGAAACTTCAATTAATTTAATGATATCTATCTCAAGGGACTTGAAAAAGTTATCTATAGAATTTAGTGTATTTAAACAAACATTGGATAAATAAGAAGGTAAAATAAGTTGTATTTTGAGAGTATATACCTATGCATGGTAATCAAATCATCATATAGACAAGATAATTGGGAACTTGTTATGCCAAAATGGAGATGAAATCCATGAAGTTTGAGAAGGACATATGCACAAGAGGAGGTTACGCTGTCAATTATATGGATTTATATTTTCTTTGACTTTTTCTAAGAAGAAAGATTCTTGTCTCCTCTACTACAATCCACATAAATATATGGTTAGAAAAGAAACATTAAAGGGTTCTGTATGTGTTAAGCCTTGACTAATTATCATATTCATAAATAATCCTTTTGAAGAATGCTTGCATATTTATAGCAATAATTAATAAATAATCCTGTTGAATTAAGAGAATGCTCGTGTGGCCTGTGATGTTTATTTAATTCAAACCTTATTATTAACTATGAAATGGACTTGGAAAGAGACCACCATCACATATAGCTACCTACCCTCATGTAATAATGTTGCTTTTGCATATATTTATATTACCTTATTCACTAATAATTTTGCATGAAACCGGATTGATCAAAATCAGTTGGTTCATAATAAATATAACCTCAAAATCTTGGGTTTAACTTATAGGTACCCCAAATCTAAATATCAAACTTTATTGGTACATAAAATAGTACATTTGGTTAATGTAATCTTTTATTACAAAAAATAATAGATTACTATAAAAATACATTACCTTAAAAATTATTGAGTATAAATTATTACTATATTTTATAAAAAATTATTATATTTAGTTAGATGTAATAAAAAAATAAAAAAATATTATTTTATTTAAATGTTTTGGGTGTAATTATTCTAAAACATTACTCGTGTTACCTCTTATATTAATTGAAAGTTAAAATATTTTAGTTTTAAAAAATTAATAAATAAGGTAAAATTTTAATAAAATCAAAATTACCACAATAATTTTTTGATACATAAAGTAGAAATGGTAAAAATATTATCTTTACATTATTTATCACATCACTATTAGTAATAAAATATCACTAAAATCTTTACTAACATAACAAACTAAACAAAATAATGTTACTAACAAAAGATAGATTATTAAGATAATTTTTTATTACTGCAAACTAAATTGTCACAATACATGTTTTTAATACTCACTTATAGTATGCCCAATAACTAAAATTTTAAACTGCAGTTCCAAAACCAAACAAGAACTTTATTTTCATCAAGGAATCGAATCAAATAAAATTATGACTGGGTGTAAAGCGCAATGAGGTTGGTGCATATAACCCCATTCTCCTGAAAGATGAACAGTGGGGAATAATTATGAATAGAAAGCTAACACAAAATAGAGCAACTTTCGGTAGCATAAATAAACAGAAGGCATAATTAAGGGTGCTTGAATTTCGCAAGTATCTCACCCTCATCTTCCTTCTGTGCCACCCACCCTTACAGGTTAATTTATAGCTTAATGTTGCCATTTATCTTACACTCTTTCTTCGTTAATCAAAATGAAAGCAAAAGTAAATTAGGACAGTTCTCATATGGGTCCATCCAGATTTGAACAACAAACCAAAAATTAAACTAAATTCAATGCTTAAAGATTCAGATTAGACCTAACTTAGTTAATGTTTAGCCAAATTCATCCATGTTAGTTTAGGTTTCTATTTTAATACACTAGCTAACCAAATCAGAATTTACCGTGGGTATTATCTTCTTATTATATCTTTAATATTCCAAAAGTGACTTTACATTTAGAGATGGAAGAGATACTCAAATGGGTCCATGGAAGGGCAGTTTGATGAAAATCCTCATCATCTATATGGACATCTTTTGAAAATGAATATTCTCACTTTCATACATATAAGCAAAGGTCAAAGATTTAACTTGTACTTCTTTTAGGATTATCTGATTATGATTTTAAAAAGGGTATGTGTTCATAATAATTTAATCTCATACTTATTTATCCTTATTTAATTTTTAAAAATAACATTTACACCTTAAAAACAATTCTATTATAATATTTAAATAAAATCACATAAATATGATAAACAAAGGTCAAAGATTTAACTTGTACTTCTTGTAGGATTTTCTGATTATAATTTAAAAAAGGGTATGTGTTCATAATATCTTATTTATTTTTTCTCTCACTTTAAAATAATTTAATCACATATCATCATATTATATCATATAAATAAATTAGTATGATTTGTTAATACTATTTAAAAAAAATAAAACCATGTATACAAACAAATCTTATTAACTTATTCATACTATCTGAGGTGACATAATTTAATCACATACCGTCATATTATATCATTTAAATAAGTTAGTATGATTTGTTAATACTACTTAAAAAAAATAAAACCATGTATACAAAAAAATCTTATTAACTTATTCATACTATCTGAGGTGGTAACATGTGATTGAATTATATGATTCCTTACTTTTTCTTTTATTTCAAAATAATTTAATTGTATGTTGTCACATTATGTTATATGGACAAATTAGTATGATTTACTTGTACATGTAAAATTACTCATAAAAAAAATGGAAAAAGGTCAATTTAGCTTCATAAGATAATTAATAGAATCCATTTGATAAATAATTTAGATAAACCTATTGAAATAATACAAACTAGTTTTAAGATAATATAATTTTAAATTTTATTAAAATTCTTGAAAAGATAGACATAGATATATATATCTATTGTTTGTATTATTTTATTTCTGAATAATTTAAAATTTATTATGTTAATAATTGTGAATGTGCATTGGGAAATAGAGTTTGAAATCTTATAACAAAATCATGTGGTTTGCTAGACACCTTTGGCCCTTTGTTCCCCACCACCATGGAAGTACCCACATGCTTATAAATTTGATAGGGTATTATGGCTTGTCATTGTGGCATATGTGGTTCTCCTGAAGCCACTAGAGTTGTTGCTTTAAATTTTCTTTCATATCTGAAATTAATTCCCAATATTTTTAGAAAAAAGGTGATGAACTTGCCATAAATAACTTATCAAACGCACTTGCTTCTGTTTTGCAAAACAAGTGATCATCTTTTTTTTATGTCATATCCATCAATTCTCACACAAATATTAATGGTTGAGATATTCTAAATTTGAAACTGACATGGGGATTATTTGTTAGAAATTTTTAATGTGAGATAACATTAATTATACTTTGATTTTATAAAATTGAGTAATCGAATAATCTAATACTAGTTTATATATGAGTTTAAGTAATCAATACAGATAAATTTAATATACTTAAAGGTTATCGGTCTGGGTAGATATTCTAGTATAAATATTTGATTATTAAACCTTTAATAGGATAGTATAAGTAATATCTTATAAATAGATTAGATTTTTATTCCAAAAACTAATTTTGATACACAGATATATTCAAAGTCATCATATAGAGGTTTTTAGGGCAAAACACCTATCATAACGTGTTTTCAAATTTCAGATATTTTATAAAGATCTTTAATTTTAGAGATATAACTCAAATAAGTTTTTACACATCCCTAATTTTAATTTTGTATTCAGTTTAATTATATAATTCGATATTGTATATACTAAATATATTTAGATTGGATCTAGAATTAAGACTTACATTATTACTTACAGTACCCCTCCAGAAGACAAGTGTTGAAGTGCCAACAAACCTGGCATTAAATGTCATGAGATGTATAGCAAAATGGGTGAGCAGTGGGATCCATTTAGCTAGGAGGTGGTATAAGAAAGGCCAACAGCAGACACGTCCATTCTCTTTCACATAATTTTTTATAAAAACACATGTTCTATGATTATTTATTTCAAAACAAAAAAATACATATAATATATTATTATATAATTTTATATTAAAAATAAAATAACATCTACTCATATGATGACATATTATATATATACTCAAATTATATATCAAAACCGTATACATATAATATTACTCTTTCTTATATTACATTAATTTGAATTTTGGCAGTGACACACTAGTAACCCCACATGCGAATCTTGATTAAGGCTTGTTTATTCATATTGTAGTTTTAGAGTGCTCGATTCAACAGAGAAAAACTCTAACCTAAATTTAAGTAAATCGATATCTTATCTCCAATTATGGTTCAAGCAACTTAATTTTAACCCAAATACATTTGATGGACACCGAAACTTAATTACCTAAACAAAAATAATTTTGCATTATTGTAAGCACTTATCAAATTGTTATGCACGTAAGGCCAAATGATTAATTCCCACCCCAAATTCTCACCCATTAAGTATTAAAAAACCAATTTTTTACTAATTTGTTAATTTTTTTAATAAATTCTGTTAACTTTTTTTACAAAATTACTTAAAAGAAAAAAAAAAAACCCTTAAGCTAAATAATACTTTACTCTCAAAATTTTATTAAATAATTTTACACTTAATTTATATTAATTTTAATTAAATAATAATAAAAAAGTATTGATACAAATATAAATAGGGATATCAATAATGTGTAATTATATGATTGAGAGCAAATTATAATTTTTGAAAATATTATTGGTGTTAATGAAAATTTTAAGAGGGTTGGCAATGTTTTTAAAATTTTAATATATCTCTTAATATTTTTTAAATTAACAATTACACCCTCAAATACATAATAAATAAAGAATATAAATGTCATATTACAAACTATTGAAACTAGATTATATTTTATAAATATATATGATAATTTCTTAAATAAAATTAAAAAAATACTTATTTATCCTTAGTTAATTTTTAAAAATAATATTTACACCTCAAAAACAATTTTATTATAATATTTAAATAAAATAACATAAATATTTTTTAACTATTTAAATTAATAAATAACTTTAATAGATAAATAAAAAAAATTATATTTTTTAAATTAAACGAATGAAAATAAATCATTTCATCGGGCTCAGATGGGAAATAGTCATTTAAACCTGCGTGAAAGTGAGAGAGTAAAGCTATGGACTCTCCACAGATTTTGCCCTTTTTGCTTCACGGTAATTTCAAGAACGAAGGATTAGCTTAACAACTAGGAGCATGATATTTTGGGCATCTTCTTCAGTTTTGAGACTCTCCTTCATTCATGGAAGAGGACATCTTCTTGGTTGCTCAAATCATGGGTAACCCATAAGTTAATCTTCAACTAATCATCCATGTAACCCATAAATTTAGCTTAATAATATGATAAATTTTTAGTTTTTTTTTTTAAATATATTGGTAAATAACAATTTTATCTTAATAATAACAATAAAATTTAATAAATAGATAAGAATTTGAGTTTTTTATAATTAATGAATAAAAAAGTGAATTTATATCAAATATTGGGTAAAAAATAGTCATTTTGCCTATTTTTAATATTTAATGCAATTAATAATTAATTTGTTTGGGGTTTGGCCGCAAATAACATTTTTAGATAAATTTTTAATTTTTTAAAATAAAACTTTTCGATATTTTTTATAAAGTTTATTGTAACGTTAAAAACCCTTGTGTAGTTATGATTATTAATATATTAAGGCTTAAAATTAGAATTTGAAACAAATTGAACATTGACAATTATATAGATCAATTGAAGTAATTATCATTTAAACTTGAATTTTTTTTATTAAAAAAAAAGCCTAATTTGATAAAGTAAACTAACGAAATTAGTTGAAAAAAACAAAATAGATCATTATGCCCTCTCTTTCTTTCTCTCTTTTCTCCTTATACATCATTTACCCTCCAATTTTTCTTTCATGTAAGATAAAAAAATTAGGACACATGCTAAATTGATTGATAAAAAAGTAATTTACTAAAAGTAAATATTATAATTATTTAATATATGTATATACTTTTTTTAATTTTTGGATTAAAAAACTCATAACTTATGTCAAGAATATCTAAGAATAAAATAATTACTGTTCATAAATTTCATTTATTTATTTATTTTTATATAAAAATAGAATAGAATAAGAAAACCCAAGTCAATGTACAGTATAAAAATACAGTACGAAATATGAAGAATTTTGTAATTTAGCTGGCATTTATTCAGGTTCGGTTGTGGGCAAGAAGGAAGTCGACGGAGTATTGAATGTTAAATCTCAAATATTCAACACAAGAAATGACATTGCCTTCTTCAATAATTGACGACCGACAACGTCCCATTGTCGGTGGCCACGTTTATTCTCGTTCTCTTACTGTTCATCCATTGACATCATGTGTGCCTTGTTTTCAGCTCTGAATTTATTGCTTCACGCCACAAGAAATTGTTTCCTCCCTATGAATGCCTTATTAATATATTTCCTTTTTCCTTAAATTTATAAATTAAGATTTTATAAATATATTAAAATTTTAAATTTTTTCTTTACAAATTTTAATATTTTAACAGTTTCCTTAACCCTTATATTTAATATCTTATTAATATTGTTCATTGTCACTTAGGAAAAATCATATAGTTATTATATATTATTAAGTAAATTATATTTTTCAATTTAATGTTAGGTCGGAGAACATATTTCTACTCTATATAGTATAAATAACACTCTTACCTAATTCAAAGTCAAACTCTGTTAACGAAGAAAAATTAGACATGACACTAGAAAATAAAATTTTTATTTTATCTTTATTATTTTATTTTTTAAAATTATTATATAACTTCAAAATAATAAAAATTAGATATGGGTGTCAATGATGTATAATTATATATTTAAAATCAAACTACAATTTATTAAAATATTAAGGGTATTGATGAAATTTTTTAGAAAGATTTTGCATATTAAAAAAAAAAAGTTTGGGTGTTTTAGAAATATTTAAAATTGTAATATATCCTTTAAGTTGTTTCAAAATAAAAATTATACCCTGAAGAATTGAATAAAATGTAACAAATTAGGGATGTAAATGTTACATTACAAACTATTGAAACAGTATGTCAAAATATATAGGGTGAATATGATAGTTTATTAACCAAGAAAGAGGAATTGATATTTTCTCTTAAAAGTTTTAAAATTTGACATTTGCATTTTCGAAATATTGTTCACATCTTACACTGAAAAGGGTATCATTGTATTATTTTGAACAATGGGGGTGACAACAATGAGATTATGGCAATGGTGAAGACACAACATTAATGTTAGGGGTTTTTTTCAAGGATTGGTTTATAAATTTTCAAAATTTTTAAAGGTTAAATTATCATGTTTAAAATGTTTCAATGTAATACGTAAAATAATTATTTTTAAAATTTTTTTTTGAAAGTTATAGAGGGTGGAATTACAGTTTTACCCTTACATTGTTAGTATTTTTTTAACTAAATTTAAATTTATGTAAAAAAATGTTATTTATGTCATCTAGAAGCAGAAAAATGTTTTTAGGCAAAACATTGGATCGGAAATGTAATTTACTGTGATATTATCCAATTGTCACTAAGGAAAAATCGTACTGTAATTTATTCTACACTTGAATTAATTTTTAATTTTTATTTTGAATAATAAGCTCCAATATCCAATTAATTATATATTATTGATTTTATGTTCAACTTATATAAATTTGTTTTCCGTCTGTTTAATAAAAAAGATTTAATTCTTGAATTAACTAAAGAAATCATATCAAACAAAATCATGTAATTATTTGTCAATATTTTCACTAAAATTATATATTTAGAAGTACTTTTCTGTTTTGTTAATGGGAAACTCCGTTCGGATTAATTAAGTAAATAAATCTCAAAATACATTGATCAAATTTATAATTATTATATTAATCAAATTATAATTTCACAAATTTAGTAAAACTTTAAACCCATCTATTCACTTTGGGATTACTTTTGCTTTGAAAAAAAAAAAAAAAAGAGAAAAAGTTGGGAGATCTTATGATGTAAAGACATTAATGTAAAGTTCATTTATTTTGATAAAATATAATAAATATGGGGCATTAAAAGTACATAATATAATTAATTAAAATGACAAGTAATAAATTTAATATATAATGACTTAAATTGAAAGCTCCAAATACCTATATTTATAGAAAAAAAATATCTTATGATTTTAATGCATATAAATTATCTATAGATTTATTTTTATTTAATTCATAACAAATTTAACTCAATTATACAATTATATTACATCCCATTAAAAAATGCAATTTAAATGGGTAATAATATATATTGACATTAGGGTTAGATTCGAATCGAACTCATTCGAGTTCGAGCTTGAGTTTGGTTCGAACGAATCTGAAACGAGCTAGCCCTATATGAGCTCGAGCTACTCATCAAAATTTTCAATTAAAAATTTTAATACAAAAAGATATCGTTTTGATCAATATGTATTAAAACGACGTCGTTTTAATAACGAAAAATGAGTTAAACTGAATTCGAGTTTAGTTCGAGCTTGGCTTTCACGAGCTTAAGCTTGAACTCGAGCTCAACTATATATAAACCGAGTTGAGCTCGAGCTCGACTCTGCTCAAATCTAGTCTTAATTGACATACCATTTACTTCTAAAGCACAAATTAAAGTAAAAAATTGACAAATAATAAAATTATGTGTACATATTTTTATTATACAATTAGACATAGATAATATATTATCATCTTAGATTCATTATTTGAATTCATAACTTATTGATAAAACGATATCGTTTAATAATTACTTAATATAATTTAAATCAAACTACGACTTAAGTTCAAATTAAATTAAGTTATTTACCTAGTTTACAAGTCAAATTCTATTTAATTTGAATTAGATTCGGTTTTAAAATGATCTGAATTTATTAATTTAAACTTAATTCAAATTCAAACCAACTTTCGAATCCAAACCAATCCCTTTTATATCCAACAATATGTGTAGCCCTAATATTGCTTATTGACAAATGCATAATCACACACTATCGAAATTTTAATTTCCAACCATCAAAAAAGTTCTGTCTGCTCGATTAAGTAATCCCTTCTCTTTTTAAAATAAAATTTCGTGGCAATTCAACCAATCAGGCAACGCCATGAAGGTTTAAAGAAGGTTCCCATAAATTAAATATTAAATTTCCAATTCATATAAATTAAATATTATTTAATATAATTCAAAATCAAATCACGACCCAAATTTAAATTGAATTAAATCATTTATCTAATTTATAAACCAAACTCTTTTTAATTTAAATTTAATTCAATTTTAAAATAAATTATATCTTTTAATTTGAATTCAATTCAAATTTAAATTAAATAAAATTAAATAAAATTAAATTAGTTTTTGAATTAGAGTCAATTTAATTCGACTCTAACACTACGTGTAACCCTAGTATTGCTTATTGACAAAAACACAAACTCACGGATTAAGTAAGGGATATTAATTAAAATAGGCACCTGCATCTCCGTCTAAACCTTTTTCGGCAATAATTACTCCGTTTTACCTTTTTAAGCAAACCAACTGTTTCATTCCAAAAATACCCTTCTTCTGATTTTTCAAACGCAACGCTTACGTTCCGCCGATTAATTCATTACTTTTCAATAAAATCATTAATATTAAATTATCTGAAATAAATAAAATTTATAAATTAAAAAAGAGATCAATATTTATAAATTATTTTATTCTTATATATAAAAAATAATGGATATATAAAAAATAATACGTTTTTCTTTAAATTACCTGTAATGAAAAATAGATGAAATTTTATTTTTATAAAATAATTGATTTTTATATATAAAAGATAATAGATATATTTAAAACGATACCTTGTGCGTTTTATTTTCAAACAGATTGCGCTGAAGAGATGCAGGAAACAAAGAAAGGGGTGCTTTGAAACCTTGGGAAAAATTGAGAAAGGGTGCGGAAATGGTCGTTAATTTGGAAAGGGGTGCAGAAACTTAGCGAAAATTTGAGAAAGGGTGCGGAAATGGTGGATAATTTGGAAAGGGGTGCGGCAAACCATCAAAGGGTGCGGCAAACCGTGAAAGGGTGCGTGGAAGGTGTGAAAATTGCGGAAAAGGTGCAGCGGCAATTGCTGAAAGGGTGCGGCAATGGCTGAAAGGGTACGGCAATTTCTGAAAGGGTGCAGCAGTTTCTAAAAGGGTGCGAAAATTACCGAAAGGGTATGTTAATTTCTGAAAGGGTGCGGTAGTTTCTGAAATGGTGCGGCAATTGACAAAAAAAGTATGGCAATTTCTGAAAGGGTGCGGGAAGTGTCAAAAGGGTGCGGGAATTATTGAAAGGGTGCGGCCGTTTATAAAAGGGTGCGAGAATTGCCGAAATGGTGCGAGAATTACTGAAAGAGTATGTTAATTTCTGAAAAGTTTCTGAAATGGTGCGGCAATTGACAAAAAAGTATGGTAATTTCTTAAAGGGTGCGGCAGTTTCTGAAAGGGTGCGGGAATTACTAAAAGGGTGCGGCATTTTCTGAAAGGGTGCGGGAATTACTGAAAGGGTGCGGCATTTTCTGAAAGGGTGCGGGAAATACTAAAATGGTGCGGCAGGGTGCGTATGTTTATGAAAGAGTGCGGCAAACTGAAAGAGTGCGAGAAAGGGTGCGGGAATTACTGAAAGGGTATGGCAATCCCGAAAAGGGTGCGGTAGTTTCTGAAAGGCTGCGGCAATTGGCCAAAATATATGGCAATTTCTGAAAGGGTGTGGCCGTTTCTGAAAGGGTGCGGGAAATACTAAAATGGTGCGACAGTTTTTAAAAGGGTGCGGGATTTGTCAAAATGGTGCGAAATTGCTAAAACGGTGCGTCCGTTTCTGAAAGGGTGCGGCAATTACCGAAAGGGTGCGGGAAATTTTAGAAAGGGTGCGGCAAGCATTATAGGCACGTTGAAGGTGTAGGAATTGCTTAACGGGTGCATGGAAGTGTGCGAATGGGTGCGTCGATGGGTGCGTGGATGGGTGCATTGCATTATAATCTAACGGTTGCGTGAAAACCCTAATGTTCAAACTTGTGCATGCATGCACAACTTATCATTTTTAATTTTAAACCTTTATTAATTTATTTTTTAATTTTAGAAAATTTTATTTATAAAATAAATAATTGTTATATATAAAAAATGTTAAGTTTTTTTCTAAATTATCTATAATTAATAAAAGGCCAAACGACTATTTCCCACCCAAGGTATGCTGTAATGACGAGTTTCCACCCTTTAACTATGAAAACACCAAACACCCACCCATGGCCGGTTAGATTTAACCAAACCCTAACGGTGACAAGGGTAAAATTGTCATTTTCTCTAGAATATTAAAAATAAACTAAAATAGAATATATTTTGCCCCCCTAAACTTTAAAAACTAAAATTCCCCCCCCCCAGCCTAAGTTTTCAAAAATCGCAGTTTCACCCTCCCGAAGCATTGCCGACGGTCTCCGGCTCCACTGCCGACGGTCTCTCCCTCCCGAAGCATCCTCACCTTCCAGAGAACTCTTTCCTCCCATTTGGACTTCCAATCGGAGTCGGAGAAGCTGTGGAAGACGAAGAACTTCGTCGGGGAAGACGAAGTTCTTCGTCTTCCCAGTCGTCGTCGTCGTCTGGGAAGACGACGTCTTCCCAGACGAAGACGAGACGACGAGACGACTCGTCGTCCTCTGGGAAGACGAGTCGTCTTCATCTGGGAAGACAATCGTCTTCCCAGACGGCTTATCTCTGCGTCGGATACGTTGAGGTCGAGTTGAGAGGCGCCGTCGGTGGAAGAGAAACCGTCGGGAGGGGAAGACGGCCGGTGATGGCGCCGGAGAAAGCGACGGAAAAGGGTTTGGAAATTGGAAGGGTTTGGAAATAAACCCTAGGGGGGGAAATGCAATATTTTCAAACTTAGCTTAGGGAAAAAATGTTAGTTTTTAAACTTTTAGGGGGGGAAATGCAATTAAATTTACCACCGTTAGGGTTTGGTTAAATCTAACCGGCCATGGGTGGGTGTTTGGTGTTTCCATAGTTAAAGGGTGGAAACTCGTCATTACAGCATACCTTGGGTGGGAAATAGTCGTTTGGCCTTAATAAAATGTATAAATTGAAAAGCAGATTAATTTGTATAAAATAATAAATTGAGAAAAAGATTAATTTTTATAAAATAATTGATTCTTTTATATCGAAAACGGTGCGTTTTCTTCTCAGGTTGTGCAAAGATATCTGGGAATTTGGAAAGGGGTGTTGGTGCGGGACTCTGGAAACGGGTGCGGGAATTTCTAAAAGGGTGCGTGGATGGTGCAATAGTTTCTGAAAGGGTGCGGAAATTTCTGAAAGGGTGCGGCAGCTTCTGAAAGGGTGCGGGAATTTCTGAAAAGGTGCGGCAGCTTATGAAAGAGTGCGGCGGTTTTTTAAAGGGTGCGGCAATTGCGTAAAGAGTGCGACAGCTTCTGAAAGGGTGCGGAGAGGGTGCGACAATTTCTAAAAGAGTGCGGAAAAGGTGCGATAGCTTCTGAAAGGGTGCGTCAATTGCGGAAAGGGTGCGGCAATTTTTGAAAGGGTGCGGTAATTGCGAAAAGAGTGCGACAACTTCTGAAAGGGTGCGGAGAGGTGCGACAGCTTCTGAAAGTGTGTGGAGAGAGTGCGACGGAAAGAGTGCGATAGCTTCTGAAAGGTACGACAATTACGGAAAGGGTATAATAGCTTCTGAAAGGGTGCAACAATTACGGAAAAGATGTGACAATTTTTGAAAGGGTGCGGCAATTGTGGAAAGGGTGCGGCATTTACTGAAAGGGTGCGGGAATTGCTGAGAGGAGCAATAATTTCTGAAAGGGTGCGGCATTTTCTGAAAGGGTGCGGCATGTTCTGAAAGAGTGCGTGGAACTGTTGGGCGCGTTGGGCGCGTGGGCTGTAACGTTTGAGTTAGAAACTAACCCTAACTTTTTATAACTTTAATATTGCAAATCAAAACTTCAGCCAAACTTCAACCGTCTCCGCAAAACCAAAATTTCTCACACTCTCGATTCACCGTCAGAGTACCGTCGTCGGAAAATTACGGCAATGTCGTCGGAGTCGTCTCAGTCGTCTCAGGTGCGTATTTGTTACCATTTATTCGGCATTATTCTGCATTGACGCTTCGGCTTTGGCACATTGTATAAGATTTAGGTTTTCGTTTGGTTGGTTGGATGTATGTATATCGATTGGTGGTTGTTTAGGGTTTGTGATTGGTTTGCCGGTTTAACTGTGTTAGTTTTGGATGTGATTTTGCCGGATTTATTGCGTTGCGTTGGTTGATTTCACACCGTTCACGCACACATTGACGCACCCTTTCACGTTTCGTCGCACCCATTAGCACTTCCACGCACCCTTCACTCGTTTCGTCGCACCCACTTAGCACTTCCACGCACCCTTCACTCGTTTCGTCGCACCCATTAGCACTTCCACGCACCGTTCACTCGTCGACGCACCCTTAGCAGCTCTTTCACGCACCCTTCACTCAGCCACGCACCCATTCACACATCCACGCACCATTACACAGCTTGCCGCACCCTTTGCACATCCACGCACCCTTTCACATGTTTGCCGCACCCTTTGCACATCCACGCACCCTTTCACATGTTTGCCGCACCCCTTCGCACATCCACGCACCCTTTCACATGTTTGCCGCACCCCTTCGCACATCCACGCACCCTTTCACAGTTTGCCGCACCCCTTTGCACATCCACGCACCCTTTCACCGTTTGCCGTACCCCTTTGCACATCCACGCACCCTTTCACCGTTTGTCGCACCCCTTTGCACATCCACGCACCCTTTCACCGTTTGCCGCACCCCTTTGCACATCCACGCACCCTTTCACAATTTGCCGCACCCCTTCACAGTTTGCCGCACCCCTTTGCACATCCACGCACCCTTTCACCGTTTGTCGCACCCCTTTGCACATCCACGCACCCCTTCACAGTTTGCCGCACCCCTTTGCACATCCACGCACCCTTTCACAGTTTGCAATTTGTTGGATTATATTAGTTATATTAGCCTTTCAACCTTTTCCTAATTTTTTTCAACATGTTGATTGCTTTTTAGGATAATGGAGTTAATGAAATTCCTGGGGAAAGGAGGTATAATGACAGCCATTATTTTTTGGCGAAGTTAAAAGTTAGAGCTCATGTGGAAACTGTCAAAGAAATCCGAAATGCCCTTACAAATACCCAGAAAAAATTGTTTAAAACATGTTGCTTCGGGCAATTTTTTAAGATGGAGACTTTGAAGCATAGTTCCAGTTTATTACATTCTGTGTTATTTCGTCAAATCAACAAAGGAGTGGTGGGAGAGGAAATGTGGTTTCGGCTTAATGGGGTGGACTGCAGATTTGGTCCTGTTGAATTTGCTTTAATAACAGGATTAAAATTCAGTAGGGAAATGGTTAAGAGGAAGGTTATAGGAAAATCCCGATTGAAATCTCAGTATTTCCCAGGTAAAAAGGCAGTTAGCTATGGTGATTTAGCAGCAGTATTTAAAGAAAGAGTATGGATTGACAATGATGATGATGCCATTAAAATATCTGCTTTATATCTACTTCATTTTGCATTATTGGGATCCGATAATAGAAAAACTATTCCAGAGAATATTTTAAGTATTTTTGATGATTGGGATACTTTTAATTCATATCCTTGGGGCACACTTGTTTGGAAGATGACAGTAAAATCTTTGGGTGATGCTTTGGTAAAACAATACAATGAAGTTTCCAGATTGTATCCATCGAATTCAAATGATATCCCAATATTAACTTACGGTATACGAGGATGTACGTTAGCATTTCAGGTAATATTAACCCCTTTTTAATATTTCATAAGTATCTAATGTTTACTCATTTATTTTAAGTATTGTTTGTATATTTGTTATTGATAGGTTTGGATATACGAGACGCTTAATAATTTGAAAAGATTTGTAGTCTGTAAATCGGTTAAGACAATACCTCGAATGTTGAGATGGAAAAGTTTAGAAGTTCCAAGCTGGGAGGATATGGATCGTATTTTAAACTCTTCTGAAGTAAGTTCTTATGCATCTCTTCATACTGTATTATTAGTTCATTTTAAACTTCCATTAATAAACTTGATTTGAATATCTTTAGGATGTTGTCACATCTCGTATGATTGCATCCAAAGTTGAGAGGCAATCATGGTATTACGAAGATGTTATAAATGACATTGATGATTTAGAAGAATCTGATACAACTCCTGATGCACCTTCATCCCCTCCAAACATCCAACCTGATGTAACATCCCCTCCAGACATCCTTTATGGCGTTACATCCCCTCCAGATATCCAACCTGCACCTTGGAGTACTCCTGTTCGTAGGCGACGAAGTTCATTTATAAGTAGTCATGTGCCCTCGCCTCAACCGGCTGAAGAAACACATACTTGCAATATTCCAAGTGCATCTACCCGGATGGATGATGATAAATTTGATAGACTTCAAGAGCTTCTACAAGGGTTTATGCAAAAAGTGGATGAACGACTTGAAAGCATTGATGAGCGGCAAACACTACTTGAAGCACGTCAAATATCCATAGAAGCCAAATTGACCGAGCTTCAACATAAGTACCATTCAAACCCAACAAGCCCAACTGAAGTGGTATATATATATATATATATATTTAAACTATATTATGATATATTATATTTTTTAATAATTGAATGATGTTATTTTAGAAATTGATAAGTGTTTTGTTTTTTATTTTCAGGATGAGCCAACAGAAGTTCTGTTTGAGTATTTTGATCAGTTGGATACGGATATCCAACAAACAATGGATGGCACAAATAAAACTCAAACAGAGAATCGTTCCATTACTCGGAGGACATTACGTGGAAGGATAATGAAGAAGGGTAAAGCACTTCGGAGCCCATACACTGATCCTTTTGAACATCGTCGTGCACGGGCAGTGATAGGGGCATCCTGCAGAGAGGATATAGTAAATCTTATGTGGGAATATTTGCAATGGTACGGAGACCCTCCCGAACCGGGATTGGGAAACACTTATTTATATGGGCCATGCGATAAAATAAAATGGTGGAAGCTAGTATGTGAAGATAACCATTGGCTCATGGATCAGGTATATTAATCTTAAAAAGCCTGAAGTTACATTACTTTTATATTATTATTTTTTTTAATGTTTGCTAATCAGTTTAATATTATTTAACTTTTCAGCATATCGATAGTTATTTAGTGGTATTACGACATACATTTCCATCGGCTAAATGGACTTGTGTCGAAACTTCTTTTGATGGGTGGTTACCGCATATAATAAAAGAACGAGAAGATTATAGGTTAGATAATTATCGATGGCCACGATTATTATTAGATCCGATTGAAGGGATAAATGATTCAGACTTACATAGAGGTTATATCTCATGGGCTAACGTTGATCGGGTTTGTATTATGAATCTTGATATTTATATATTATTTTGATAAAATATATTAGATAAATTTTGACTGATGGTAATGAATTCATTTTATTACAGGTTTATATTCCGATCAATTATGAATCTCAACACTGGGCATGCGGTGAATTAGACTTAAATGCTTGGACTTTGACGGTGTATGATTCATCGAAAGCATTTTTTGACTCTACAGAGAAGTTCTTAGAGGCTATGAAACGGTATTCTTATCTTCCGTCTATTATTAATGCGACCAACTATTGGGAGTCACGGGGTCTTGAGCCAAAGTTAGACCCATTGACCATCACGAGATGCATAGATGTGCCACAACAAGGCACTGCCTCCGGTGACTGCGGGATATTCTCATTATTTATTTTAGAGTATCTCGCCACTGGCAGGAGATTAACTTTTAGGGCATCGAATGCTTCTGTAATGCGTTGTATGGTTGCATCCAGAATATGGAGGCATGGCGGGAATACAATTCTTTGATTTTTTGTATTATATATAAACATATGAATATGATTAATATGTTTTAGTCATATGCATATTTTGATTGATATGTTGATGTGGTTGGAATTTGGGTTGATGGATATATTGATGGATATATAGATGGATATATATATATTGGAGTGCAGTTTTTTTTTTGATTTGTTATATACAGATTGGCAATTGTTGAAAATACAAAGGAGATGCTGCCAAAATTTTTAAAAAATTTGGCCTAAATGATTCTATTAATTTTATGAATTTGTATTCATATTATAATAAAAATTAAATAATACTTAATCACATATATATCATTCATATATTCAAAAATAAATATGCATAATGAAATTACTCATTTTATAATAATATCAAAACATAAATATAAAATAAATATAAATCTATCTGCTATTCTTCATCTTTCAATATTCTATTAAATATTTAAAATTTTAAACTCAACTCCATGCGCAAAAAACATAATAATAATTGCGGCAATATATTAGAAACAGCAAAAAAAAAAAAAATTGATTTAGAAATTGCTTAAAGTAAAGATATCCTTAAAGTAAAGATATCCCTAAAGTAAAGAAAATCATCACTTCAGCAAATTAAATCCACCATTGATAATTAACATAACCCCTCATGAAGTTTCACTTGCGAAAAGGAAAAAATTGTCATGAATCAGAGACCAAATTATCATGAAGATGTTGTAGCCTCAGTTAAGGGATTTTTACAAACTAAACGTGTGTGCCCTTTTTGATGACATCTGCTACATTCAACTTGACGGATTTCTTCTCCTTCTGATGGTCTTCTGTTATATTCTGATGGACGACCAGAACGTCGCTGTTGCATTTGTGGTGGATTAACGATACGAATATCTTCAGGTTGTACCCATTCGAAAGAATCTCCCAAAGGTTCAACAGCCTCCTGGTAAACAGCTTTCCAAAATTCAGTTGAGTAATATTTATTTACCCAAGGATAACAATTTGAGAGGTTTTGAAATCTGGCAATTGCCGCAACATGCGTGCATGCTATCTGTGATAGTTGAAACTTTTTACAACTGCATTCTTTTGTTGTAAGATTGACTATAGCGACGGATCTACCAGAACTATACACTTCATATCTATCAATGGTTACTGGTTTGACAATCATATTAGCTGATTTGCGAATATGATTGGCTAACTTTTCTTCAGCCCACGGAGTCAGAGGATGAGTACAAGTATCTGAAAGATATTATAACATATAAAAAATTAGAAAATACAGATATTTAGGGTTTTTAGCTATCATACTGCAAAGAGTAACAAATTTAGGAGGTTTGTACCTGCCATATTGCGACGAGTATAAAACCATTTTTGTAAAGTCGAACGCAAGAATTCAAGGAGCATAACCACTGGCAATTTACGTGCATGTCGTGCTAGAGCATTAAACGATTCAGCAATATTTGTGGTCATAATGTTATATCGGATGCCAGGAAAGTGAGCACGAGCCCACCGTGCGTAGTCGATCCCTTCCAAATAAGCAGCTGCAGTGGGGTTTTCAGCTTTAATCATATGCAAAGCCTCTTCAAAATCCTCTGTTCGATAAGCCTTCGCCGCTCTCCAAAATAATCCCTCTATATGTTTTGTTTGCTTGTATCGAGCACGCATATTTCCTTTTATATGATGGTTACACCAGCCATGATGTGCATTCGGAAACACCTCTCTCACAGAACGAGTGATGGCTTGGTGTCTGTCTGAGATGATTGCTAGATTAGTGAGATCGCCGATACATCTATGTAACGCTCGGAGAAACAAGGTCCAAGTCATTGTTTCCTCCCTTCCGCCAACTCCAAATGCAATTGGATAAATTTGATTGTTTCCGTCCTTCCCCACAGCAATAAAAAGTGTACCCCAATATCGACCTTTCAGAAATGCTCCATCAATACAAATAACAGGACGACAATACTCACGGAATGCTCTAATAGAGCATCCTAAAGATATGAAAACAAATTGAAATCGATTATCTGAGTCAGTTTCAATTTGTGTAATAGTACCAGGGTTTCGTTGTTGAAGGTTATAACAAAATAGTGGTAATAATCTAAAAGACTCTTCTGGTGAACCTCTAATTTCATTCAACGCCCAATTCTTTGCACGCCAAGCTTGTGCATAAGATATATCAATTTGAAACCTATCTGCCATATCTGTTATAATTTCTTTCGGCCTATACACACGATCCCCAGCAGTAAATACAGTCTGTAAGATTTTTCCAAGTGCCCTTTTACCTGCTTGCCTGTGATGAGGCCTTATCATATCGCGAGGACAAGTATGTGTTCCGAATTTATGTAAGACAAATACATCGCTATTACTTAACTTGCTCCCTCCCGCTTTCCATTTGCATTGTTGATGTAAACACTTTATATCCCACCTCTTCTTATTTGAGCTCGAGACCTTGAATTGATAACCATTTTCTATTGCATCTCTATATAATGTATCTTTCAAAACTTGTTTAGATGCAAACTGGTCTGTCACTTTGAATTTGTCGCGTGATGGTGCAACAGTATGAACTGTAATTCCTTCATTTTCAACATCTCTGTAAGGTTCTGGACCACCAAAAAATGGATTGCAACCAACTAAACTTTCAGGTGTTGTAACTGATGTACCAACCCCTACATCATCAACAACATTATCACACATTGCCGCACCATTATAATCTCTAGCACCCACGTTATCAAAACCGCAATATTCATTTTCTTCTGGAAGGTTAATATCATTTCTTGGAATATCATCTGTTTGATAACAGCCTTCAGGTGTACCCCATATTGGTTCTGGGCCTCTTTCACCATATGCCAAGTCTTGAGAAAAAGGATTCCAACCAATATCGTTCTCAATACCATCTGTATTTATCCTGCTACTTTCTGGAACACTTTCTGGAACACTTTCTGGAACACTTTCTGGAATACTTTCTGGTATATGTTCTGGTACACTTTCTGGTTGTGTATATATGTTATCCATGGAATGAATTTCGACTGATGGATTTTGTCGGATGCCTTGATGAATCTCTCGATCCAGTTGTGAATATTGCTGATAAATATCTGGAAATTCATTTTGCTGTAAAACCACTTCAAGGAAAAAAGGAGACTTTTTGTGAGACTTACATAACTGCATCATCATTCGGATATCATAATCATCTTTCAATAAATAAGGTGTATCGCTAAACTTGGTTGGATTCGGCATATAAATTTTAATTTCATTGAAACTTTGATCGATACCTAAACGAAAGCATACTCCTTCCTTAAATCCTTCGTAATTGATTCTTTTATCAGCTGAAAATAATTTCTGCAACCCACCGATATATTTGAGGTGATTACCTTCATCGTTGCGCCATTCTCCTCCGAATCCTAGCATAAACATCACTCCTACCATTCTTTCTTATGGATGGATTCAAAATCAAAAAGGTGAGATTGAAGTTATAACAAATAAAGAAAGAAAGAGATCTTTGTGAAATAACAATAATTTGTTTATGGAGAAAGTAGATAATCATAGATTTATCTACTTAATATTGCAGTAAATACTTTCATCTGCCACAAATCTACCCTACCTAAATATTAATGAAGAATTGAATTCTCTTAATATAAAAATAAATTAATTATTAACGTCTTAATAAAGGTTTAAAATTAAAAATGATAAGTTGTGCATGCATGCACAAGTCTGAACATTAGGGTTTTCACGCACCCTTTAGATTATAATGGAATGCACCCATCCACGCACCCATTCGCACACTTCCACGCACCCGTTAAGCAATTCTTGCACCTTCAACGTGCCTATAATGCTTGCCGCACCCTTTCTATAATTTCCCGCACCCTTTCGGTAATTGCCGCACCCTTTCAGAAACTGCCGCACCCTTTCTAAAATTTCCCGCACCCTTTCGGTAATTGCCGCACCCTTTCAGAAACGGACGCACCGTTTTAGCAATTTCGCACCATTTTGACAAATCCCGCACCCTTTTAAAAACTGTCGCACCATTTTAGTATTTCCCGCACCCTTTCAGAAACGGCCACACCCTTTCAGAAATTGCCATATATTTTGGCCAATTGCCGCAGCCTTTCAGAAACTACCGCACCCTTTTCGGGATTGCCATACCCTTTCAGTAATTCCCGCACCCTTTCTCGCACTCTTTCAGTTTGCCGCACTCTTTCATAAACATACGCACCCTGCCGCACCATTTTAGTATTTCCCGCACCCTTTCAGAAAATGCCGCACCCTTTCAGTAATTCCCGCACCCTTTCAGAAAATGCCGCACCCTTTTAGTAATTCCCGCACCCTTTCAGAAACTGCCGCACCCTTTAAGAAATTACCATACTTTTTTGTCAATTGCCGCACCATTTCAGAAACTTTTCAGAAATTAACATACTCTTTCAGTAATTCCCGCACCATTTCGGCAATTCTCGCACCCTTTTATAAACGGCCGCACCCTTTCAATAATTCCCGCACCCTTTTGACACTTCCCGCACCCTTTCAGAAATTGCCATACTTTTTTTGTCAATTGCCGCACCATTTCAGAAACTACCGCACCCTTTCAGAAATTAACATACCCTTTCGGTAATTTTCGCACCCTTTTAGAAACTGCTGCACCCTTTCAGAAATTGCCGTACCCTTTCAGCCATTGCCGCACCCTTTCAGCAATTGCCGCTGCACCTTTTCCGCAATTTTCACACCTTCCACGCACCCTTTCACGGTTTGCCGCACCCTTTGATGGTTTGCCGCACCCCTTTCCAAATTATCCACCATTTCCGCACCCTTTCTCAAATTTTCGCTAAGTTTCTGCACCCCTTTCCAAATTAACGACCATTTCCGCACCCTTTCTCAATTTTTCCCAAGGTTTCAAAGCACCCCTTTCTTTGTTTCCTGCATCTCTTCAGCGCAATCTGTTTGAAAATAAAACGCACAAGGTATCGTTTTAAATATATCTATTATCTTTTATATATAAAAATCAATTATTTTATAAAAATAAAATTTCATCTATTTTTCATTACAGGTAATTTAAAGAAAAACGTATTATTTTTTATATATCCATTATTTTTTATATATAAGAATAAAATAATTTATAAATATTGATCTCTTTTTTAATTTATAAATTTTATTTATTTCAGATAATTTAATATTAATGATTTTATTGAAAAGTAATGAATTAATCGGCGGAACGTAAGCGTTGCGTTTGAAAAATCAGAAGAAGGGTATTTTTGGAATGAAACAGTTGGTTTGCTTAAAAAGGTAAAACGGAGTAATTATTGCCGAAAAAGGTTTAGACGGAGATGCAGGTGCCTATTTTAATTAATATCCCATTAAGTAATCACCTTTTTTTAAATAAAATTTCGTAATTTCGTTACGCCGACTCAATTAAGTAATCACCTTTTTTAAAATAAAATTTCATGGCAATTCAACCAATCAGGCAACGCCATGTAAGTTTAAAGGAGGTTCAAATAATTAAATATTAAATTTCGAAAAAGGAGTAACTAGTTGGACGTGAAAGTGACGGCAGTTATCTAATTCATTTCCAAACCAAAAGAAGCTGTGTTGTAAAAATTGCTTTTGGTTTACAAGTGCTTTTACTTCCCTTTCATGGATTCTTCAAATTAAATGCTTAACCAACTGTATTACACATTTTAACACTGCTTAGTCTCCTCCTTAATTATTTATTTAACTCATGCTTAACTGAATAACAAGGAGAAGAAGAAAATTTCAGTGCTCTTTATTTTTGTTTTTCGTCGAGGCCAGCTATATCCATTTCCCTCATAGAATTTGACTTCACACCAACCTCCTTCTTCCTTCTCCTCCTTTTTATATCTCTCTTACCCTCACTCTCTTTCTCCCCTCTCCAAGTAATTTTTTTATTCTTATATTTCCTGTCTAAAGATTCTTTTTCAGCTTTCAGATTAAGCAACAATGGACTACGGCAGGCTTCAGCCCTCAGAGCCCGGTGGCTCCTCCCGCCGTCCTTTACACGAACAAGATCACGTTGCCTCAGCTCCGTCTGTTCCCTCTAAAGGCAAGCGAGATAAGAAACTTATTTTCATCTCCGCTTTGGCTCTCGTTTTGATTATTCTTTCACTCGTAGCCGGCATTCTCGTGGTCGGTTTGAAATCGCGGGCCGGCTCTGGCACTAAAATCCCTCACAAGCCGACTCAGGCGATTTCGAGGACTTGTAGCAAGACTCTCTACCCGACTATCTGCGTCAACTCGCTGCTCAACTTCCCGGGTTCACTCACCGCATCGGAGCAGGACCTCGTTCACATTTCTTTCAACATGACGCTGCAGCAGCTCAGCAAGGCGTTGTATTCCACTTCGGGGATCTCCTATCTGCAGATGGACACACGTGTACGGTCGGCCTTCGACGCGTGTTTGGAACTCCTCGACGACTCCGTGGACGCCCTCACGCGCTCACTCGGCTCCATCGTGCAGATACCGGGAGGTAACGGTAATGCGTATGCAAGAGAAGACGTGGTGACGTGGCTGAGTGCGGCGCTGACAAATCAAGACACGTGTACGGATGGATTCTCCGACGTTGACGGAGCCGTTAAGGATCAGGTGGCCGATAAATTGAAGGACATATCCGAACTGGTGAGTAATTGTTTGGCGATTTTTGCTGCAACTAATGGAGGCGATTTCTCGGGAATTCCGATACAGAACCGAAGGAGGTTACTTGAGAACGATATATCGGCGGAAAATGGCGACAAGCTTCCGAGATGGTTGAGTAGAAAGGATAGGAGACTGTTAGCTCTGCCTCTATCGGATATACATGCCGATATAATCGTGTCGAAATCTGGAAATGGAACGGTTAAGACGATTGCTGAGGCGATTAAAAAGGTGCCAGAAAACAGCGAACGCCGGACGATTATTTACGTGCGGGCAGGAAGGTAAATTACCTCAGTATTTCTCAGTTGATAAAAATATTTTCAGATTTAGTAAGCGGTAATTGGAAAATTGATTTAAAAAACATAGTTGTTTTTTATTTATGAATAAATTAAGAGTTATTTTAATATTAGAAAATATTTTTAATATATTGAAATATTATTTATTATTCAGTTGTCACCGTTTAATGTCCTGTTAGGTACGAAGAGAGCGTACTAAAGGTGGGAAGAAAGAAAAAGAATGTGATGCTCATTGGAGACGGGAAGGGCAAAACCGTAATTTCTGGAAGTAAAAGTGTTCAAGATAAAATGACAACTTTTCACACGGCATCTTTTGGTAAATTTTCTGTTCACCTTTCTCACATTTTTCTTCGCAATCTTAATAAAACCAAATTAAAAATATACTACGAAACAACGCGAAGTTGGTCCATAGAAAGAAATGAAGTTGCATGTGGGCTTTAACTTTAGTCATCCTATATGCCCCGCCCCCCGGATTTCTTTTCTACAGTATAATTTTAAAAAAATACAAATATTTATTTATACACGAGTATTTTGTATGTATTCTGTACGGTTTGTCTGTAAAATAATTTGGAATGTTCTGACTGACGTGTTTCCTCCGCGTAAAAATCACTGCAAAATTATGTACTTTTTATTTTATATCATTACAAAGTGTGGATCGGATTGTCTTAAATATAATCCAATGGCCATAATTTAAATGATAATCACATAATTGAAGGTGGGTCACCTCGTTAATCATTTTATTAGTCTGTCAATTCCCTCTACCAACATCTAGTGGAAAAAGAAATTTAAAAATTATCAATCCAATTGTCGTTGATAGTGATATTTCCAGTTTTATCTTGCAGCTGCGACCGGGTCTGGGTTCATTGCCCGAGATATGACGTTTGAAAATTCGGCTGGCCCGGGTAAGCACCAAGCTGTAGCTCTCCGAATCGGAGCTGACCACGCTGTCGTGTATCGTTGCAACATAATCGGATACCAAGACTCTCTCTATGTACACTCCAATCGTCAATTCTTTCGAGAGTCAGATATTTATGGAACTGTAGACTTTATTTTCGGTAACGCTGCCGTCGTCTTGCAAAACTGTAGCATTTACGCTAGACAGCCGATGGCCAACCAAAAAAACACCATAACGGCGCAAAACAGAAAAGACCCGTTTCAGAACACCGGCATCTCCATCCACGCTTGCAGGCTCTACGCAACACCCGATCTCGAAGCGTCGAAAGGAAGCTTTGAAACGTATCTCGGGAGGCCTTGGAAACTTTATTCCAGGGTGGTTTACATGTTGACATACATGGGGGATCACATTAATCCGAAAGGATGGCTCGAATGGAACTCCACATTTGCTCTCGATACTCTTTACTACGGTGAGTATATGAACTCCGGCCCCGGTGCCGCCGTGGGGCAGCGGGTGAACTGGCCGGGTTACAGGGTGATTACATCTACGGTGGAGGCTAATAAGTTCACTGTTGCACAGTTTATATCTGGATCCTCTTGGCTGCCATCGACTGGAGTGGCGTTCTTGGCAGGATTATCAACTTAATTAATTCATTAATTGAGTTAATTAATTGTGGTAAATGCTAAAAAAATGTTGTTATATGTAGCCATGTAGGGGTTTTTATATATTTTATCAAATGGACCTTGTTTTTCTTGATTCGGAATTGTAAGGAAATTAATATATAATTAGTAAGGGTGTTTGTCCTAATCTGGGATCCGAAGTAGAAATTAGCACTGTTTTGGACAAATTTCTTTTCATCTTAATTATTTATTTTTTAAATTTATATTTTAATAACACTAATCCTTATCATTAACTTTTTATTAATAGTTTTAAAATGAGATAATGAAAGATTAAAGAGAATTCGCATGAGTTTATAATATAAAGAATGAATTTCAATTATAATGTGCAAGGTGGTTGGTGGCTTGACAGACAAGGGTAATTAAGTAATTTCATTAGGTTCTATCTTCATCACAAGAATCCTGTCTTTGTTATTAAATATTGGCCAAAGGACTCTTTCCCACCCAAAGTACGCTATTATCTCAAAATTCCTTCCATTAATTTTGAAAATCTTATTTATCTATCAGTGAACTGTTAAAATTAATGAAACCCTAATCTTTAAAAATTTTATCTCTTTTTTCCCCCTTAACCCCTAAAAACTAATAATTTTCTCCTAAGTCAAGTTTTAAAAAATAACATTTCTCTCTTAGGATTTAGTTTTCAATCCCTGATACCAAATCTAGGACCATCATCGATGATGAAGCTTTTTCGACACACTACTATGCTTCGATGACCTCTCTTTCCTTTTTTGGAACGTCGATTGACCCAGATCTGATGTCATCTTCGTCTGAAAAGTTGAAGAGTTTTGTCGAGAGACGAAGCTCTTCGTCTTCCCAAACAAAAGCGAGGTCGTCATCTTCGTTTGGAAAAATGAAGAGCTTCATTTCCTGACGAAGCTCTTCAACTTTCCAAACGAAGATGACGTCAGATCTGGGTCGATTGATGTTCCAGAGAAGGGAAGAGAAGCCGTCGGAGTATGGTGGTGGGTTGGGAAAGCTTTGTCGTCGGCGATGGTGTCAGATTTGACTTCGATGATTGAAAACTAAACCCTAGGGGGGGAATGCTATTTTTTAAAACTTGATCTAGAAAAAATGATTAGTTTTTAAGGGTTGAAGGAGAAAATTGGATTAAATTTTAATTTTTTTTTAATATTATAGATAAAATGATAATTTTATCCTTTAAACTGTCAATTTTAATACTCTATAGGTGAGTAAATAGAATTTTTAAAATTAACAGAAAGAAACTTTAGAAATAGCATACTTTGGGTGGGAAATAGTCCTTTGGCCTTAAATATTTTATTGGTGGTGGATCTTCATAAATGTTTAAACCTTTTTAGGCATGATACAGGTGGCGTTTGTGGACCAGAACTCTTTTTTTTTTTTTTTTTTCTTATTCTATATTTTGAAATTTACTATTTTAATAATTGAAAATGTTATTAAAATGCCAAGATTTGAAAAATGGAATCATTGTATTTACCTTCAGAATTTCAATTTTAATATTTTAAACAATATCATGTTTTCTTTTCGTTCATTTATCCTCTAAAATTCTTAAATTATATTTCAAATAAAATATGCATTTTGATAAATGAAAATTGATGTTGTAGAGATTACCAAAAAGATTGACGTATAATTTTATTTTTTTAATAACCAAAGAATTCATTCAAATTGATTGAACGAGTAAACTTTAAAATATAGTGGTCAAATTTACAACTATTGCATTGAATAAACCCCATGTAAACTTTATATAATTTCCTAATCTAATATTATCATATGAGTAGTATTACGCGTCTAAAAAAATTATATAAACTTATTCATATAATTTGATATTAATACTTGATTGAGTGATTTTAAAGTGAGAGAAAAAATAAACAATCATATTATCTAATTAAAAGTACAGTAACTTGAGTGATAAAAGGGTGGACTTCCAAAATAAAGAGTTTGGATTTAAGTCTCCTTTTTAGCATACCAAGATAAGATTTTTGACTTACACAACTCAATAGTTATAAATCCGATCACTGAACTCAAGTTTCTTATTTTAAAAAAAAATTATATATGCAAAATTAATTTCTTAAAGCAAAATTTTTTCATCAACAACACCTATATTTTGTAAAAATATATTTAGTAATTTTTTAGGGAACTGAAAGAGTGCATTAAAATTGTTCATCAAAGCATTCTAAATATGTTTTTAGTGCACAAGTATCTTTATCCATAAAAGATAAAATTAAATAATAAACAAATTAAAAGTACTTTTAACTCATTAAAAGCAGGCATCCAATAAAATCATTATAACCAATTGGGAGCATGATTTTAGAATTATTTTCATTTTAATGCTTGATTTAGATTGACCACAAAGTAACCAATCAGGTGATTTATTTTTAAAGATTTTTAAAAAGCTTTTAATATTTTCCATACCTTTAAATTAAAAAAAAAAAAAAAAAACAACAACAACAAACAAACAAACCATCCTTGACTCTGATCAGAATCTAAAACCATATTTAACATGCCAAATTGTTCATCCCCATTTTCATAACCCACCACAACTTATCTTCAAACTTTGTTAGGTAATATTAATTTATGTATTGGATAATATTATTATTTATTATTGTCTCCTTTAAGGTGTCATTTAATTTTATTAACACAAGGAAAAAAATTGCACTTCACCCTTGAAATATGTGTATAAATGTTTAGAAAAACAAAAAACCTTCCTTTAAAAGATTTCAAAAGTATCCCTGATAATACATCATGAAATTGAATATTCATAAATTTCCAAGATTGATGATAATAACTTTTATTTATTTATTTATTTATTTATATTAATTTAATAATTGTGGGAAAAGACTAGAGGTGGGACTTTAGTCTTGCAATGAGATGGAGTTAGGCAGGAGTGGGAAGCAGCCAAAAAGAAAAATGAAAATGGCCAGCTGTGGAGGGGTTTAAATTGTCTAAGTCAAGTCAAGTTGTACATGATCCTACACATTTATGCCCACATGCCTTGCTTAGCTAAATTCCCATTTTATTTTGTTTTAATTTCCCAAATTCATTTATTCCACAATGGAGTGGTATATTTATACATGTGGACAAGCAAGTCAATAAAATACTTCTTGATTGATTGATTGATTTATCTAATGTTGACTCTTCCTACTTTTATAACAATAATTGAATATGAAATCTATTAAACAATTGTTTACACTAAAATAAAAGGACAAGTTGTTTTGCTCATGACATAATTATTTATATTGAAACAAACCTTATTGATACTACTCATTCATATTCATACGATAACAAATATCTTTAAACCGTTAAAAGATAGTTTGAATAACTAAGAATCTCTAAAGAAGTGTTAGATTCAAAACTTATATACATTATATTAAAATTAAACTTTAAATTATTTGATACAATATTTTTGAGACCAATCATTGGACCCGGCCTCCAAGTTGGAAACCTTCAATAGCCTAGTTACAAAGAACTTTCTTAATTTCTAGTCTAAAGTTCCATTAGGTATTTGAATTTCTGAATTTGTGAGTTATAAGACAAATTGTCCGTGTTGTACCCTTCTTTGCTATCTTAGCCCAAAAAAAATTAAATGATGGGCTAGTTGACAATAATGAGTGAAAATATTGGCAAAAAGCCATAAAGAAGATGTTAGCCCACCTTTGTTTGGTGCAGGGTTTTAAGTACTCTGATAATGAGCCAGAAATGTAGGTGGCATTTTGTATTTGTTTTCACATTTTTGGCAAATATTACACAACGAATGGAATTGGGTGGTTGAATGCGTTTACAGGCATCAAATGCAGTTGTGTTGGCAAAATGTCCTCACATTAGGTTTGCTGTAGGCAACTTAATACAACTAGGGCATTTCATTACCAATGGGAGAATGTCCATTTTATGGTTGATTACATCAAATTATTTTTCTTCAATTTTAAGAATTTCCTTTTAATAAGTTAACAATTTTTTGACCAACCATACATGTAAGTAAGAATTATGACTTTAGACACTTATGCAGCTGCAAAACTTAGAAAAATAATAATAAAGAAAGAAAAAAAAGCAATAGCATATGCACGGTACAACATTTTCAAGTCAGCACTTAAAATAGGTAACTATCAATTCCAAGTAACAGATTCTTTTAGAGAGATGAAAGGAGAGATAGGTGCACAATGGCCTGACTTTGTCAAAAGACAAAGCAAGTGAAAGAGCAACAAACAGCATATCAAATAAACTTGCAGACAACAACGAAAAGACAAATAGACAGTTGAATGCTATATACCTAGATAGTCATCCTGAGGTCTCACAGGGCCAGCTCATCAAGGTAACAATCCATGATGACTTCAACAGATTCAAGAAACACTTCGTCACTTGATCCTGGGAGCACAGCTTCCTGTGCTTCATGAACAATCTGCTCAATCACAGACTTGTCCTTCAGTGTTTTCCTGCACATGATGCTTCCGATGGTGAAGGGAGTGAATCCTCTCTTTGTACCTTTCTTCAGAAGCATGGTGGAGATTCGAAGGATCTGGGCACACTCTGGTGATATGTCCCAGCCGTGAAACTTCAGAAGTTCAATATCCCATTCAGCATCCAGTGAGTTTATGTAGTCAATGGTGTCATGGGAGTAAGGTTGGTGAGCTTGTGGCCAGTAGAGCCAGTCAAATGTACAATCTTCAAACTACAGTAGTATAAAGGGATTATAAATAATGAGAAGCCGAAAATTCCAACAACAGCAGAATCAGATAGTCTATGAGGGTTGTTTTTTCGTATTACAATCTAACAAATTAAAAAAGGTTAAAGGTTAGACAGATGTATTATGACCTAATTAATAATTGACGAAAGTTCAAACTATTATAACTAGCCTTTGTATAAGTTCCCAAAAAAAGGGTTTTAGCTATAGTTTCTTTTCCATGCATAAGATCGAGAAGAACTAAATGAATCCCTAACTGGGTAATGTCATGAGTCATGCATCAGAAAAAAAATATAGAAGCAGACCACATTATGAATGTATGCATCTAATGAAAAATATCTCACTAAAATAACAGAAGAGTTCTTGAATAATATATCAAGGTACCTAAAAGTATCCCATATATTGATGTTTGTTCCACAGCAATCAACAAAAGGACAATGAAAACAATCACACAGCTCACATTCATATCATGAAGCTGAATTTCAAGAAGGATGTATTTGGACAAAAGAAGGAAAATTGTGAAGTGCATAACATAGTAAAGAAGTACATTAGTGCATACATAGAAGAAAAGTAAAACACTTACCTTCTCAGGCAAGCAGTAGCCATGATCAATTGGAATAAGCCTAATCTGACCTTCTTCATCTTTGCTAACCAATATATTCCCAGCATGCCTATCTGCATTTGCCAACCTTATGTCCAGCACAGAGATCTTGTGTACCTCATCCACTGGGAAAGCACGAGGTCCCATATCCTCACAGCTTCCTATATTCTTCATGAACATTTGCAGTGATCCAATCTTCACATTCTTGGCAGAATTTTCATAATCATCTGGATGATTGAATCCCTTATGCAAGCACTTAACCATAACTGTAGGAGGAACCCCAGCAAAGCCTCTCTCCTTGTAACTAGAAGAGTGCAATGCACCCTTTGGGTAATCCAATATGTATGCTGCAACTTCCCTCAATGCTCCTTCTCCAACTCTTGTGCCTTTCTTCAATCCTTCACCATCTTCTGACAAGGGTAAGCCTCGAGGATTATTCACAGCCATTGGCTCCTCATCAATTGGTTTAAAAACAGAAATATACTTCTGACCTGATGAATCTTGCATGAAATAAGCTCCTCCTGATCCCTCAGAGGAGCGGACAGGTTCATAACCTCTGTCCAACCCATCAAAAGTAGATTCAATTAGCTTTTTAATTTCTACTGGCAAGTCAATATTGGAATCAACAACTAAAGGTTCCAAAAGGAAATCTCTCTGCAACAGTTTCCTATCTGTGACCTCACATCCCGTAAATAGTGCTTCCAACTGGTATTCTCCTACAACATCAGCCAACTTCTCATTCAAATTATTAGCATCAATAGAGACTTCAAAATCTTTCTCAATAGGCTTAGCTCTTACTTTAGCAGACTTTCGAACCAGAAAGTGAATAACAGAATCATTGTTTTTACAAAAGTCAGTTATGAGTCTCTTATCTTCAAGCTCCTCACCATCGCATATCAGTTCTTGATCCTTGAGATCAATGAGCCCTTTTCCCTTTTTAGCAATTTGCTGCTTCACATAACCTACATTTCTACTCCTTTCAACATGAAATTCAAATACCTTTCCACATACAGTCATCACAGTGATGGCCTGGAGATCTGAAAGTCTAAGCACCAAATGCAAAACATTCCCATCAGCAAGCCCATAGTCTTTGACAAGAGAATTGGTCCTGGCCAGTTCCCTCCCTCTGTACACCAGCTTCTGCTTCTTCACAAAAAGCCCTTTGAAACTCTGAATCCTCAACTTCACAGAAGCAATTGAATCTGATTCCATAACAAGCATCGGGATCATAGAACCCCCAACACTTAGAAAAATCAAGATCGAGTCATCCGCAGGCCAACCATGTCGATGAGTGAAATATCCCGGAAAGCTCAAAGACTTTTCAAGAGCCGGACTAAGAGCTACACTGGCAATAGACATTTTTATCTTGTAGATCTAGAACCCCGCGTACCTTATATCAACTAAAAACTTCTATGTACAACTCCTACACCCTATAAGCCATTAACAATTACTAAAATTTACAAACTACTACCATGCAAACCTAAAACCCCCAAATTGAAAAACAATTAAAACTCCAAATCTGCACCCAAGAACTAAACCCTTGAGTAATAGGGTTATAAACCCTAACCCTAACCTAGGATTTTGTTACTTTATCATCCATCTTTGGTTTTTCCAAAATTATCCCCAAAGGGTTTAGGGCTTCTGTAGCGTCACTGCAAATACCCTACAACAAAACAAAATTTTACCAATAAGACAACAAAAGACACATAACATGCTCAATTACAGAAAAAGAATCATTTTGCACCAAATTGATTTTTAAAAAAGAAAGACAAGATCTTTAAACCACTGGATCAATACACTTTAAACAGCTAAGATCATAGTTGATGTAGCAGCATTGTGAGCCGAAGAACGAATATTAACCTAATGTCAAACAAAACCAATCATGAATAAAGAAAATAAATTACAATTAATTAAATTTTAACCGTTTGTGTTTCCAACAAATAAAATAACAGAAATTAACAATCGATTTGAGTCATTTGACCAAGACAAACAGTCTACTTAGCCTAAGTCTCCGTTCCCATGGCTTAATGTGAGGAATTCTTAAATTTCTTTCAAAATTTTCTCAGCAACCAAACAGATAATAAAACAAATTTAAAAAATAACTAAAATCAGAAAACAATTCAAGCGATCAAATCAATGAAATCAAACAGACAGATAGCGAAAATGCACAACTTCCCTAAATCAATTTCAATTCTCACAAAAAACGACAAAAATAAAATCTAAAAACAAAAAAGTCCATACCTTGGAGAAGCAGAAATGGAGAGAAAAGAATAAAAGAATGATTACGAAAGGAGAAGAAAAAGAAAAGCGCAGCCTTGCTTATGTATGAAATAGTAGGAGAGACTTTCTCCCCAAGTTTCCAGAACAAGAAAATTTTATCCAAAAAGGGACAAACTTCGCAGCTGGAGGAGAAAAAGAGAAAGTTGAATAGACATGTAAAACGTTGACGTGTTAAAATTTATTTATTTATTTATTTATTATATTGTCAATTTCCTGGTGTTCTAGAATATTTTATTAATAATTAATTTTTTTCTATGAAAAAGGAACAAGAGACATAGAGAATCTGTGATAATAGTTTATTTGGCAAGAAAACAGCTATGATGTTAGTTGGCTTGTTCTCGAAAGTAATGCCAACGGTTGGATAAAAATCGAATATTTTAATTTTAATTTTTATCTTTTTGAAAAACTTTTCTTTGCTTTCATTTTGTCCTCTCGTAGGATAAATTTTTCTCACTTTTCCCTTTTTATCTCCAGTAAAAAAACTAATAAAATATTTATTAAATATTAAATTATATTTGTAAAAGTTTAAAATTCTTAAGAATAATTTAATATATAGGGGTTTAAAATTCTAATTATAAAAATTTTAATTATTCCTGTCGTCACCCCAATCTTTATTGAAATAAAATCTGACCTACCACAAAACAAATATTATATTATAGTGTAAAAATATATATTTTTCCCTATAATTTATTAATCTTATGAATAATATTATCTTCCAATACATCAACTTTTTTCATTTTTTATTATCTTGACATAAACTTTAAGAGACATGCACATATAATTGTTTGAATTTTTTCTCACCCACTGATAATGTAGATACCTTGGCAACCAGACTTTGTGAATGAAAAAGGGAAAAGAGAAAATTTGCAATTACTTTCAAGGAAAATTGAGTTTCCAACCGTCTACTCTACCTTAACAATAACAACAGCAACACATAAACATAGAGAGAGGAGGATGACTCTTCACAAAGTTCTCTCAATGAACTCCCAAATTCTCTCTTCCATATAAATTCTGTCCCTATGACGGCGTGGCATGTGTCGTTCATCTGGGAATATTAGTATTTCATAAGGCTTTCCGGCTGCCACAAGGGCATTTATAAGCCTAGCAGTGTGCCTAAAATGCACATTTTCGTCAATCATACCATGCGCCAGTAACAACTTCCCTTTCATCTTGTGCACATGGTGCATAACCGAGCTGTTTTCGTAGCGTACAGGATCATCAGAGGGTAATCCCATGTACTTTTCCGTGTAAAACGTGTCGTATCCATCCCAGGATGTAACAGGGGCGCCAGAGATGGCGCACTTGAAGACTTCAGGAAACCTTGCCAAAGTCATGGCTGAGAGATAGCCTCCATAGCTCCAACCATACAAGCCAATATGCCCAGGTTTTGCCAGCCCTTGTTTGATGAGCCACTCTGCTCCAGTCAGCTGATCTTCAGCATCAATTCGGCCAGCATTGTATTTGATGGCAGCTTCAAACTTCAACCCACGCCGAGCAGTTCCTCTGTTATCTAACTGCAACCATTGATACATCAAGGAAAGGTTAGGATGCACAAGACAACTTTTACCAATTTGTATATACGAAACACAACTAACTGCATAATCCATAAGAGACAACAGGTAAAACTGCTGCAAGATGAGAATAATCGTGTCTAAAATTGGAAATCAGACCGAACTTCACAACTAGATAAATGCAACAACCCTAAGTACATTAACAAATGATTCATTTTAGGGTGTTTAGAGAGGACTACTAACCTTCCATACTAAAATTCCTTTGCTTCGTAGATATTGTGCTCTCATATCAACTGTATTTATCCAAGAATTACACACAAGCTGTACACTAGGACCACCATACACACCTATCAAGGTTTTGTATGGTGGAGGTCCAAACTTATTTTCATCAGGCTTGTATAAAGCCCCATGTAGAACAGTCCCATCATTTGCCTGTATCTGAACTAACTTAGGAGGCTCAAGTTTAAGCCTTTTTAATCCGTGAATGGTTAACGGCTGCTCATACAGAGACATAATGACACTTCCATCCAGCAAAGAGCAAATCAAAATCTTTGGGGGAGAATCAAGAGAATCGTGAAAATCAACAAACTTGTGCAGATTATGATCAAGCACAGCCACATGTTTTCCACTCCCATGAGTTAATTTAACTGGGGCTTCCAAAGGAAGGTTCCAATCAGGATAAAGTTTGGCACAGTAAAGGTGAGATTCCAAAGGTCCATCTAGAGTTCCAGTGAAATACACAAGCCCTGAGACCTCATTCACACCATTTATTTGCTCAACCATCCAGTCACCTTCAGTGATAGGACCTAGGCAATTCCCATTAGTATCATGTAGATAAAGATGTCTAAATCCTGTTTTTTCACTTGCCCAGATGAATCCACCAGAATATTTGGTGACACCTTTATCTAGAGGTGTGAAACAGTCATGTAAATTAATCCATGTATCTAGTTCTTCTACAAGTACTATTTTTCTTTGGCCTGTTTTGATATCAAACTTTAGAAGCTTTAATTTAGTATGAGACCTGTTCAAAACCTGAGCGGTGAGAATATTTCCATGCATCCAATTGACTCTGGCTAAATATTCCTCCTCATAAAGTTGATTTGATCCCCCACACAGAAGATCCATCCAAGTGATAGGACCTCCAGCAGCAGAAACTACCCCAAGACAAACTTTGACATTTGAAGCTCCGGCAAAGGGATAAGCATGATCTTCCTGTGCCTCTGAACCAACAGAGCTTTTTCCTTGGTGCATAATCCTAAAAAGGGGTATCTCAGAGGAATCAACTTCTGTGAATGCAATATATTTACTGTCAAGTGACCACCAATATCCAGACTTCCGATCCATTTCCTCCTTCAATCAACAAAATTTTGATAATCTGAGTACACTTTATAAACATCCAAAAAAAAAAAAAATAATAACACTGTTTACAGTATTTTAATAATTGCGTTTTATTTCTAAAAGCAGAATTTTATTTTCAAACTTAGCAACTCAAAGCAATAATAAATTAAATAAGAACTACTCAGATATAAACAAAATATAACAAGGAAAGTAAGGAGATTCAAATAAATTCTCACCTGAGCGATATACTCAGCAAGGCCATGAGTCTGCAATACAAATTAAAAAAAAAATCATGTCAAACTTAGCCGCCAGCATCATAACATAAATTGGAAAATTCAGAAATTAATTGTCTTAGCTACCAGCATCATAAGTGAACATAAACTATAAAAATTCCAAGCCATAAATCCAAATTTTTGTTGCAGACAGCCTTAAACACTCAGGCTATTTACATTTTGCAGCTTATTATTACATTTTATAGAGTTTTCACCAAGAACACACTGACACACTTTATGCTCTATTAAAGAATTCTTTCAAGTTAATTATTATGTGGCTACAAAAAATTAAATTGGAAGATGTGACAGCAGAGAGTCAGAGCCAAGTTCACAAGAGCTTGACCATTTATTAGAACAAAATATCATAATTCTGGCCAAAAATAATATATAAAGGTTGGGAGAAAAGAAATCTCTATAAATAATATAGCCCCAGAAAGATATTAATCCAAAGTTAAAAAGGAAAGAAAGAAAGAAATGAAGCAGACCCTGTATCTGGAGTTAACGTGTTTAGAACTTAATGGATTTCCAAGCTTCAAGTCATATGGAGTTAAAAGTGTTCATAACTTGATTCCCACTTTTAAAAGCATATCTAGCCATCAAATATGTTAGCAGCAACGGCACAGCCAAGAAACTTACCCAGGACAGAAAAAATTGAACTATGATCAGATTTAAGAAATCTATAACAAAATTTAATATTTAAATAACATTAAATTGCCAGTATTTTTATTCATATATTTACAATTGCCAGATGCTTTCAAGATATGCGACCATTTATCAAATATGTAATTTTGTACTTAAGTTTTCCAATAGAGTTTACAAAAATTAAAGAATGCATACATCTTCAGATTTACATGTTATTATCAAAAACACAATAACAAAATTTTGCATGTTTCTGTTATTTAGCTTTGAACTGAATCTCTATGAAAAACAAATAATTACATCTCTCTCAAATAAATAACATTTAAATCATGGACTTTGTGCATACCTAAAGAGTTGTCTTTAAGAAAACACAATCTCATCTCATATCATGATCATATATATACATATTCATATTCATACAAAGTTTAGAAATTCTATTCCTAGTTGCAACATGAATGTTATATCACAATATAACTTAAGTTTTTATCTCATGTCCTCAATTATTTTCCTAGAATGAAATCCAAGTAAATGACAAAGTCAAAACCATGTTTCAACTCTCCAAGCTGAATATTATAAACATTAGAATAATCAAAGGACACATTAAGAATGCATATAAAGCTTTTGAAAGTTGCCAGGGGATATGTTAGCCCCTTGGCTGCTTGATAACTTCAAGTCTGATCACCAGCCAAATAAATCAGAAAACTATCTAGTTAGGATAACACATTAGGAACAATTATTTAATATAACAAGTAAAAATATACAAATTCTTTAAACATTATCATCCAATATCTATAGAAAAGTAGGCAATATTCTAACATATGCACTTACCACTGTGTTTCCATTGGCACCATGCGTTAATTGTTTTTGCTCATTGGACAAGAGATTCATAACATGCAACTCATTATCTCTCACATAAGCAATCATAGTACCATCTGGTGAGAGATGAGGATCAATGACAGGTGAAAGGGGTGAGCTTGGAAGCTTTAGATCTGGTTTCGAACAACAAAGATCCTGAAAGTAAATCTGTCCAGAGAAAGAGAAAAAATAATCATCAAGGGAACGAGATAGAAATTCAAGCTTGTAGCAAATAAGTGAGAAAATTTTGACTTCCAATGAAATAAATTTGATGTCTACATTCTTACTCATCATAGATATCAACAACACCCAAGATGATAATTTAATAGAGAAAGTATTAAAATACAATGTAAGGAATTTGAACTAACCCCAACAGGCAAAGGCACCATGATTACTTTCTTCTTTGAGCCAGTCTTCACCCATTCATATCGTGTCACCCCCAATCCACGCTCCCTTGATCTTTCCCTCCTCAACTTCTCTTCTGCTGATATGTTACTCTCATCCAGCCCTCCATCTGGAGGACTAAAAAGCAGCTCCTGCTTGCAAGTGTGTAGATCAAAAGCAAAGACCTTCCTATTCAAGGATTGATCCGGACTTAACAAGTAAGTTACCAAACTATCATCAGGGCTAAAACTGATTGCTGTAGGTGCAAAATATCCAGGTAACGGAGATTGTACTATCTCTTCAAGAGGGAAGAAAATACAATCATCAAGAGTTTGTGGGGCAGTGGTATCAGTCACAGGCATTTTGCAAGAAGGCGGTGACCTCAATCGCTTCAAAGTCTTCTTTTCCTTGCTATCATCAATTGAGTGCATTAAGATTAACAAACTAACCTGTGTTGATCAAAATCAAAATACAATATCAACCTAGAAAAAATAACCCACAAATAAAAAACATAAAACAAAACTCTTTAAGCCGCAATAAACTTAAAACAAAGAGTTTCAAGAATCTAATACAATATTAAACAAGGCTACATTTCAAGATTTTCAATTTATATCATTTTCCCACAGTTTCTCAACCACCAAACACTAAAAACTCAACAAACAAAGCCCAATAACACAACAAACCTGATTAAATAAGTGAAAAAAATTAATCAATTACCTGCTAATAAGCTCCAGAAGTCAACTTCTGAACAAAGCTCTTGGCATCAAAATCCAACGGATCCAATCACAGCATAGTAAACTGCAGCAAATTCAAACAAAACTGGACTTTTATTCATCAAAACCAAAACTTTTGTAATGATTATACTAAGAAAGACAAAAAGTGTTGAGTCGGAATATTACCCGGAAAAGATTTGGACTTGATCAGCCATTAAAGTTTTAAAAAAAAAATCAAGAAAGTGGGATTTTGATTCCTGGGATATTAAATTGTTGTGATGGAGAATCGGAATTGGATTCTATAGGATTAAGATTGTGGTTTCTTTATTGTAATTGGGAGGATTAGAGATCTAGTAAAAGCGAAGTGCTTTTCTTGTTACAAAACGGAAAGTGGAGAACAGGAGACGTGCAATAAGTTCGTGATTTAAGGAAGTGAAATGATTGAGATTCATGTGGACTTTGCAACATGATTACACGCGCGAATACGTCGCGTGTCGATGACATTAATTTGGTGCTCTCAATATCTTTTTTTAATTAGAGAACCCCTCTATTTTGGATATTGTATTAAATCACAATTGTATTAGCTCTGTTAAAGGTTCACCTTACATAATAGTTATTTAATTTTAAACTAATTGTTCTAAATTTTTTAAATAATAATATCTTTTTTATTTGTGCTATTCAGATTATAATTTTTTACGAAAGAGTTTTTTACTTTTACCACTTATTTTAACTCTGAGATCTTGATACTTTTAAGATATTTAATCTTTAAAATTTTTATTGATCTGATTTTATTATTATTTTTAAATTTTGAGTTATCAATTATCTTTATTTCTTCGATAACGATCGAAATTATTTTATTAAAATGGTGATTAATATTTTATTAAATTTATCAATTTTATCGATTTTTAAAAAATTATGAAATTTTTTATTTATCTTTATTTTCCAAGTAACATTAAATAGGAATAATATAATAGTTTTTTCTTTTTATTTTGTTAAAAAACATTGATGTGAGCATCTTATGTAATGACATGAATAATTCTAATCTATTTTAATCTGAAAAAATTTGTTGTTTTGTTTTTATATTAAAAGTATTTTAAATTGAAATTTTGAAATATATTTATTATTAGGCTCAACAACCTATAAATAATAAGTAAACAAAAATTATTTATTATTTAAGTTGTTCTAATTAAAAGATTTTAAATAAATTATATAAAATTAAAAATAAGAAATTAATATCATTTACGTTAAAAGAATACCAAACAGATATAATATATAATGATGAAATTATAAAAAAACATAATGCATATTTAGAAGTTTTTTTTTGTGTGTGTGTGTGTGATATATTTTGAGTTTATTCAATAGAAATTTTAGCCTTCTCAATAAATAAAATATAGATCGATCAATCAATAATTGCCTGCATCTACAAATAATTATCACACTTATCATTTCTAAATTAAAAGGGTTTTATATTATCATTTTTTAATAATATTAAAGATTAGACCCGTTTTTTATATAATAAAAAATAAGTTTATTCATTTCAATTGAAAAATAAAAAAATTTAATTTTTTTAATAGAAAAAAACAAAGTTTGATTCCTTTACGAGAGTTTGATATTTTCAAATATTTTTATCTCTTTTCAAGTAAGTGAAAAATAATGTATGATACTTAAATTGTTTCCTCTTGATAATAAATAAACCAAATGTATAATTAAGTTTATATATTCTTGATATAGGTCATAAATCTAGCTTAACTTTTATTTTTTATGATGTAATTTATTATCTTTTAGGTATTTTTTAAATTCCTATTAATTTTAGTTGCTTTTGGTTATTAATAATATTATTGATAGTGTAAAAAATAATTTCAACATTGTATTGTTATAATATAGTTTTAATTAATTAAACAATTTTTATCGAGATTTGATAAATTTACAAATTTCTAAAAATTTGTTTCGTTTTTTCAATTGTAATCATATAAAGGTATAAATATCAATTTTTGTTAAAAAAATAGTTAAATTGTCTTTTCATAATAAATAAATTTGATATAATATAATTATATGTTTTATTATGTAAAAATGATATTTTTGTATATAATTATATTTTGATCATAAGGAAAATAGTCTAATTATATATTAATATATTATTAAATAATATATTAATAATATTAACATATATATTATATGTAAAATTGGCATCATAATAAATATTGAACTTTAATAAAATTATCAGATAAAAATTTGAAAAGGTAAATTTTTTTTTTAACAATAAGTTCACGTAACAAACGAAATAATCAAAGAATCCCATACTGTCGAAAGGCGCGTGGGATTGAAAAACAAAACAAATAATGCTTTCTAAATTGGGAAATTTAAAAACCAGGAGAAAAAGAATATTTCATAATTTAAAAAATAAAAAAAGACAAACAAAATAAATTAAAATAGAGAAGGCAAAAAGGAGAATCATCGGTGACGGAGAAGAAACCAATGTTTCACGCGTGGACCGCCACGTGTTACCATTTTATTTTGTTTGTCGACAAAGTAATCCACTTATCAGCCTTTTTTTATTTTAACAATAAAATTATAAGTGTATATTTTATATATATAATTTATATAAATAAAAAAATTATTATTATATAAATAAATAATTTTAAATAAAAATAAAATAATATTTAATTATATAATAATATATTATTTATATACTCAAATTATAATATATATATATATATATATATATATATATATATATATATATATATTACATATTAAAAAAAGCATTTAATTCCTTAATTTTAAAATGAAAAATCATATCTTGTGATATGATCATACTTCCGTTAGAGGAATTATGATGTCACATTGATACCATTCCACATTTTAATGGTATGAGATCAAAGACATTTAATGGAAGGAAATGTCTAATTTACCCTTTTTCAAATTACTTAAAATTCAATATTGCATGAAAATTTTATTTTTAGCATCACAAAACTAACTCAAGGATTTTGTAATGATACGTTTAAGCGAACAACAAATTTGCACTAATGCGAGAACGTATGAAAAAGTTGTATACCTTATGTCATCCCTATTTTGCCAAATTTAGACAATAATGGATAATGACTTAGTATTTGATGAAGTTTTTTAAAATTTGAACTTAGAGTTTGAACATGAGACATAGATAAACCTAAGCAGGGTTATAGGTTTTATAAAATAGAGAAAGCAAACTTGGGAGGACTTGGATGCTTCCTGCGTCTAAATACATGTGGGTGAAGGCTCACTATTTGAGATGAAAGTGTTTGGTTGCCATTGCATTGACTTGAGCAAATGGAGGAGAGTCACTTTGTACATGAGAGTCTTCCTGCTATTCCACAAACTCTTTTGGATTCCTCTTTTGACACTGATTGGTGTTATGTCCAACATCCATGTGGTAGTGAAATGTAACCGTACTGAAATGAGTTGTTGAAATATATTTTTCTAATGCGATAATTTTGTGAATTTACTTGGCAAATCACAATATTCCCACTCAACATTTGGTGCAAAAACAATTTTCTACCCCCATTTATTCTATCCAAAACCAAACACAAAGTGGAATATATTGTAAGTACCATGTTACCTATATCATCCCCTAACAAAATATGATTAATATATTCAACTATAAAACAACATCGTAAAATCTCGTCGATGGGTAAAAATTGCATCTCTTTTGTTGGTTATTATTATTTCTCTTTCAGTTTTTTCTTCTTTCAGGTTAATCTTCTTTTTACTTAAACAAAACTTATAGGATTACAAAATCTTCTCTTCTCTTTCAAAAATTTTCCTTCTTCTTTTCCATGGACACCCGCTTACTTTCAAACTACAAATCCAGCTGCATAACAACCCACAAGTTTTGTTGCTTAAGAATCTGTTAGAAATCGAATAGAAGCTAGTATCAATCACAACTACACTCATCATATCGACATCAACACTTCACCTCATTTCACAATTAACCACACAATTCCATCAAACATCAACAACCAAAATCATACTATCCAAACATCACTACAATTTAATCCCCTCAATCCTAACATCACACCCACCACATCATCTAAAATGATGAATTGCGTATAAAAACAAAACAAATCACTTCTATTTTCGAAGTTAAAGAATATGAAGAATGTCTTTTTGGTCCATTTAGTCCAATGGTTAGGACATTATCTTTTCATGTCAAAGACTAAAGTTTGACTCCTATAAGAGAAATGTACACAATCTTGGTGTTATACTTAAGTGATTCGACTATTTTGCCCTTTACCTATATACTTTTTTATTAGTGGAGTTTGATTTTAGGTTAAAATGTGATATATGCCTTTTAAAGATAAAAAAGGTGGGAATATGTAATTTATTCAGTTTAATAAAGGAGTCAATATTTCCTGCCTTTGTAATTAAGTGTGTTACATCAAGGAAGACAAAATCTGTAGAAAGAAAGAGATTTGGGTAGAAAATTAGTTAGGGCTTTGAAGAAATAATATAATAAGCAGGGGACTACACATGTCATGACCTTCAACTTATTTCCCTTAGTTTTTATCATGACATAACCTATCACCTTCTTATTGTTGTCTGGATATATAATTTTGATCTTATCTTATCTAAAATAGTTTATATAGCCTCTGACTACAAAAACAATAAAAAGAAAGGTAGGATAAAGCTGGGCTTGGATTTAGCTCGGCTTGTATCAATGGAGTCTAACTTTAAATTCGAATTCAAATTTATTAAGTCTAACTTATTTGAGAAGTGTCGAATTTAATTCAATATTAAAACAATATTATTTTAATATATATTGATCATAACAATGTTATTTTATAAAAAAAATAAAACTTTATAAACTAAACACCCTTAAGCTTTAATTCAAACTCAAAAATATTAAGCTCTTAAGTTCGAATTTGAGTTCAAACTTAAATAAGTTTGATTCGAATTCAATCCTAATAAATTAATAGTTAGTATGTCCATATATAACCTGTCAACCAGGCTCCATATGTCAAAGACCGGACTTGAAATTTATTTCGAGTTTGAACTTTGGGTTTATTCATCCCAATGTCAAATTATTAACAAAATATACTTCTTGCAATTGGAAATATACGAAACAAAGAGACTTATTATCATGCTTGAACCTTTGATTCTTCTATCTTCCACCACAATAAGCTTCACTTTCACTTTTCAATATTCAACACAACTTCTATGAAATCGGTCGATCTAAAAATGTCATAATAAAATCTGCCTAATTCATGGATTCTTACTCAAAAGCAAGCTGAGATCTCAAAGAAACTTCAATTGGCACAAAAGCTAAATTTAATACCAATAAGCAAAGACATAACACAAGAGACAAACTACAAAACTAGTAATTTCCTTTATTATTATGCCAATGGCAAAATTCCAGTCATCTACCTTCACCTCCAAATTACTCATTTCCAATGCAACATCTTCATCTCCTGCATCGTGAAAGTCACATAACTCAACCTAAAGCTGCTTTTCTCCTTTCATATAGGGGATAATGGCAGTCATTTTCTATCAATGAAGAATACACTAAAGATATTAAATGACAGATGTATATATAGATTTTTAAAAATTAATGGATAAAAATTTATTAATGGATTCAATCTTGAGTGGAAATAAGTCTTTTGGTCTAGAAAAGATTGTCAAATTTGAAGATTTTGTCTTTGTTATATAATAATAATAATAATAATAATAATAATAATACTTTCCCATCTTATTTTATCCCAATATCTCTCAAAATTTTCATCCTTCTGTCTCTTTAGAACCAAAATTATTGAGGTGGAATTTGAGTTGACAATAGAAATATGGCTGAAGAAAATGCTTGAAAGCAACATACAAAAATGAAAATTTTGTTAGTGTATTCTTCGCGATAAAAAAAATGAAAAAAAATACATAGAAAAATTAAAAATTAAAAAAAAAAGGTTAATTATCATCACATTTAAGAGCAAATTCATTGTGGTATACTTGAAGTAAATATCAATTGATGATCAAATAGTGTCCAAATTTGAAAATTTTAATTCTAAAATTTATTAGATAAAATGAATTGATTTCTTTTTTCTTGAATAAGAAATTATTCAAGAAAAAATAATTCAATCTCTTTTTCTTGAACGACAAATGATTATGACATCAATGGCTCGAAAACAGAATTTAATGCTTAATTGGGATTTAGAAAACATGTGATTTCTTCTCTTAATTTTATATTTTTTTAAATCTTAAAAACAACATCAAACCGAAAGCCTCTCCCAATGATATAATTAAAAATGCATATGATATTATTATATAATTTAATAATTTTTAATTAAAAATAATAATAAAACTATAAGTATTTATTTGAGTATATACATTAATATATATTTGATATATGTCATCAAGTGATTCGATGATTTTAAATTAGAGATAAAATAATACTCAAATATATAATAATATATATCAAGTATATACCTATTTATATACTCAATATGGATACATATAACATTGTTTTAAAGATAAAATAACACATAATCACATGATAACACATCAATTATATATTCAATTGTATACCTAACAGTGTATACGTGTAGCATTGCCCTTGACATATATTGTTTATGCCCGTCAGTCCAAATAGATAATTATCAAGTGAAAAGAATAATACTATGTATACACTAACATACAATTTAGATACATAGATGATATGTCATCATATGATTAAGTGTTATTTTATTTTTAATTAAAAATCATTAATTTATATCACAATATATCATCTGTATATTTAAATTATGTATCAAAAATATATATGTATGTATAATTTAATTATAATTGAATAATATGATTTTTTTTTAATTTTAAAATCACTCAATTAAATACTTTCATATTAGGTTATATACAAAAATTTATATAATTTATTTGTATATTTAGAATTACTTCCTAATGAAATGGAAAGAATTTTACTGAAATATATATAAAATGAAAAAGACCGCTTAGAAGTACTCGAGGTATCACTCTACAATACTAAAACATTATTTATTACATAAAGAACGAGAGTGGGACTGAAAATTTACCTCCTCAAAGGCACACAGCATCATAGTGACAAAACTTCTGATGCTGAAACCAGATACATATAAATCACTTCTACAAGAAAAATAGTATAAGCACCCAGTAAGATTGCATAATAGAGCAGCCACAGATTGATGTTCTAGCCCAGCTGTGTTCCAAAAGACTCACACTTGCTTTCTCTGAGCTTGCTTCTAGCTCTTCTGGTGAGCCATGGATATGAAACCATGTGGAATTTAATTCGCTTGTAGATTATATCCATTTCCAAGAGCAACAACATCAATACATATTAGATTTGATATGAACTTGGACTTCTTCATCTTCAACTTCAGTATTTGCCACAAAGCTGGGAAATGCCAAGGTTATGTCCCTGTAGATTAAGAAAATGACATGTTATTTTTCTAAATATGAACTTCTGTCAAGGACTATGGACTTGAAGCAATTTTATAATTCTATGATATGTTGTTTACTTGATGATGAACACGGTACACCACTTGACTTATAATTAGTTTTACAAAACAAATTAAAACTTACTTCAAATATGGAAGAGTCATATTTTTTATTAGAGAGGGGTTCTTTGACACGAATTCTTTCCATTCGTCTAGATCAATTTTTCCGTCACCTTTTGCATCAGCATCATTAAAAGTCTGTGATAAAAGACAAAATTCTAGATGGAAGGACCAAATAACCATAAAATAGTATAGTTGAAAGAGTTGAGTTCTGAACCTTATTCACAATAGTTTCAACAACATCTTCTGAAAGCATGAGGTCTGATTCATGCAGCAATGCCAATACCATCTCCTTTAACTGTCAGTTAATATCAAAATATAAGCTTAAGTTGTTGAATGCAAAATTTGGAATCACAATTTAGAAGCCTTTACCATATTAGAAGAGCGACATATAAAGAAACTATAATGATTGCAATATTTACCTCCTCCCACTCAATGAAACCAGTCTGCCTTAGATCATACAATCTGAAAGCAACTGCAAAAGAATTTTTGCAAATTTAGTAGGTATTTAAGAATCAATGAAAACAGCATATGTTAATGAGATTTTTTCAGTTTAACCTACACACAAAAGTATTCATACAAAAGAAGAGAGTTTTAGTAGCATGTATAGGACATGATGATTTTCCAGGGCTGAAACACTACTAAGAATTATATGATAAGAGGAAGTGATCTTACATGTAATTTTGTCCTCGACAGGTGCATTTGGATGAAAGACACCCAATGATCGAACAAATTCCCCAAACTCGATGACCCCATTGCGCTTGATATCAAACAGATCAAAGATCTACAAATTAATGTAAAACAGGATTCACATCAGTAATATGGCACCGGTTTTTGCTGTTAAAATTGTAATTGTACACAAATATCGATCAATTCTCACGACCAAGAGCCAGCAATACAAACCCTGTCAGCAAAAAGATTCCTCCTATTCCTGTTCCTGAAGAGTGCAAGCTGAAACTCCTCCTGTACACAAGAACCATATACAATTGTCTCTCTTTAGAATGACGTCCAACTTAAAATTAATTACCGATAATGAGTGTAAAATCTGAATTAGTAACAAGAAAAATACCTTGTGAATAAGCCCATCATCAATTATTGAGCTGCTTAATTTCTTAAACAGCTCATACAAGGCCTCAACTTCACTAACAGTGACTGCAAAGAAGAGGAAAAACATTGTAATTCCAAAATCAGTCTTAAGGAAATTTGTTAGGTGATTCCAAACAGAAAGAAATCAAATGTATGATAATGACTGACAAGGTGTTTCAGCAGCAAGAACAGAAGGCTCCTCGTAACCAGGGAATTGTCTACTTTTTTTGGTCAAGACACAACCCATAAGCAGAACTAGCACAACTCATCCACAAAGCATTTGTCAATAAATAGTACTCATAAGTTCACCACCTGTCAGTAACCAAGAAAATATCTATCAGCAATAATGCTTCAGAACTTTCATAAAACATTATAAATGCAAATACACATAGAATGATATAAAATGAGTAAAGGATTTAGTCCCTTTAGTCATCACGCATGCTGATGATGACTAAAAGTGTTTGAGATTTTGGGCCCTTCAACCTCTTTAGCAAGTTTTAGGTTTCAATTGTTACAATGATTTAAGTCAATCTAACTTGGTTACATTATATACCCTCAATTCTTATTTTCATTCCCAAAATGAGACTTTTATATTCAACAAAATTGATACAACAGATTGATATAAGCAAATCCTACAGCCTATAATGTTTCGATTGAACTACTTGCAATACAATATCTCTTTTTGGACGAAACTAGCAAGAACTAGAGCATCGTTACAAAAAAACAAAGGCTCACCACTAGAATGGACATCCAAAAACTCCAGCTCTTGGACATATATTGCTCTATACCTTTCACAGTCTTTATTATTCAACACTAGATACCCTCCTAAATTAACCTGTTTGAAATCTATGATTCAACTTTAGGAATCATTTGGGTCAAAAATTCTCAAAAGCAGATTTACTTTGTTCCCCCAATTTTCATCAATAAAATCAAAAAAGAAAAAGAAAAAGCATTAATGAGAAGACAGTGCTACAAAATGAACAAAATTCATTATTTCTTATGGACCATTGAACAGATCCTTTCTTTGAAGAAGGGAAAGACACAAAGCAAAAAAGTAAAATACATTGAGAACACTCTTTTCAACTGTACCGACAATTTAATCTCCTGTTACAACTAATAGGACCGAGCAACCAACAAGCTAATCTCCAACTTGGAGATGAGTTGGATATTTATTTAAATATAAGGAGATTATGAAGGAAATTTCAGAAACTTCCATCGTCATAAATAATTTAATAATAATTGAACCCATAATGCCAACAAAAGCTTATGCATGCAGTTCTGACCTCCCTGAGAAACTCGACAACCTATGATATATAGATAATCTGATTATGCCAGTCAAGCACACTTACAACCGAAAAAAAAATATTAATTCAATACAATCCCCAATTTTTTCATTATAATAAAGATATTAATTTGTATTGTAAACTATTAATACTTTAATCAAAATTTCATCTCTTAGTTATTAAATAGAATATTATCTCGGGAAAAAAAAAAAAACCAGAAAGAGCAAATTCTATTAAGCCAAGATTCAGGAATGGTCCAGTGAAGAAACTGAGCATGTCTTCAACATTATCAATTTTCTTCCAATGGAAAAAAATTTATATATTGTTTTTCCTCCAAATTCCGGGACCAGTGACCTGACGCAAGCTAAAGGCCCAGTCAAAATAATGTAATATTTATTTAAGGAAGTAAAGATCATTTTGTTTTCCTCTCCCTTTCACGATTTTGTCAGCAACCAAACACTTGGTAAGGTGTACATAAAAAGGTCCAAATGAAAAAGTCTATGCTATCTTTGGAATTTCGACAAACCTATGTGTATTTAGTTGAGGATATAAATAAATATATAGTTAATATTAATACAATTGTATATACAATTTTTATATATAAATAATCATATATTATCATATTATTTAATATTATTTTATTTTAATTTTTAATTATTTAATTATATAATAATATATTATTATTTATATATAAAAATTATATATAATAATATTCATTTAATATATATCAATTAAATAATTTTAAATTAAATATAAAATAACAACCCCATACAAAATATCACATAAAAGCATATCCCTGTTTGTGAACTCAAATTCGATAAATATAATATTTCCCTTTCAATTTTATAGATGCATGGCAAGATTCAATGAACACAAACTATTTTCAAGTACCAGTTTTTTTTTTTCAGAACAAAACATTTCAGACTTCTCATACTAATTTTCAAAGCCAAGAAGGCATCTAATCTGTTTGGTTGCCAAGAAAACGTAGGAAAAAGAAAGAAATACAGTTATTTATGCAATAGTAAATCTATATAGAAAAATATTTTTATCAACTTATTTATAGAAACTGACATAAAATTTGACGTTTGCTCATTTTGGCAGCTAGAACATGAAAATGAAAGAAAAGCACCTCACAAAAAAAAAAAAAGAGAAAATGAAAAAACTAACCGGAGAGAAACAGCCGTCTGGTTGAACTTGGGAGTGAGACAACTGAAAAATATAGCTAGTTTTGTACGTGCGTAGTGTGTAGCGAAGAAAGGATTAAAAAAGAGAGAAAGTGAAGGATTTGATTGATGAGCTTGGCGTGGTGGTGGCGATCGTCTTCAAATATTGTTTAGATCGGAGGGTTTGTTGAGGTCTGCAGCTTTGGACGTTAAGACTGGGTTGCGAAAGGCCCCGTATATATAGTACACTTACAGTAGAGAGGAAGAAGGCTTGAATTTTGAAAGATTTTTTTTTTTATTTTTTAAGTTCTTACATTTTTCTTGTACAGCTGTCCCACCGCCTGCACTGCAGCACGCCTTTTTTCCGCAAGTGTATTTAATTTTTGGTCAAATAACTATGTCTCACCGTGATTAGATGGATTCTAAAAGAGTGTAAGGCTGAAAATCCTATTTTTTTTTATATTATTTTATTTAATTTATAAATAATAAAAAGTTTTAATAATTTTTTATTAATAATAATGATATAATAAATAATATAAAAGATAATTTAATTTAAATTTTTATCTTAAGTATTAAAAGATTATTAAGATAATCTTAATTTTATTATAATATATAATTTATTTATTAATTTTTTTAGGTAAAAATAATTATATTTTTAATTAATATAAAAAATAACATAAAAAATATTTTAAAATAATTATACCTAAGAGTATTTAAATAAAAATAATATATTAGTATTCTTTTATTTTTTTAACCAAACACAATAATTATTTATATTTATCTATTTTTATCAAATATAGTAATAATTTATACGTAATAATTTTTAAAGTAATTTATCTTTAAAATAATATTTCAATTTTAATAATAAAACATTCCCAAAACCAAACACCCCTTAAAGTTACAAGCACAGGATTTAAAAAACTTTGATTAAAATTTTCTATTAGAAATAAGAGTAAAATCGTTATTTTATTAATAATATTAAAAAATTTATAAAATTTATTATATTTTTCTTCTAATTTTTAAAAACTAACATTTCACCCTTACATAAAGTTTTTTAAATTTAAAAAGTCGTATTTTCTCTTCAAATCTTAGGGTTATTTTTCTCTCTCCTTTGCCCACCATCTCTGACGTCTACAATCTTCTCTCTCCATCATAAACTATTGGCCAGAGCACAAGAAGAAATTTGGAACGGATTTGTTTGTTGGAGACGAAGAGATATAAAGTCTCTTCGTCGGAGAAGATCTTTTTGTCTTCGACAAAGAGATCTATACCAGATTGCCTTCATGCATTGGCTGACAGTTTATGGTGGAAATGAGAGGTCATCAACACCAGAGATAGTGATCAGAGGGATGAAAAAAATTTGAGGAGAAAATGTGATTTTTCAAAGTTAGAATACTTTAAGTATGAGTGAAGTAAGTTTTTAATAAATTTTATATTTTTTTAATATTAGTAAAATAACGATTTTATCTCATGCCTTTAATAAAAAATTTTAACAGCAATTGTTTCATAGATGAGATTTTGAGTTTTTTTAAATTTTGTGAATGTGATTTTAAGAACGCAACTAAACTTAGGTAAGAAATAGTCCTTTTGACCATATTTTTTACTTTTTCTCTTGAGATAAAACAAATAATAAAAGTAGTATTGTATTACTCCTTTTTGGTCATTGAAAATTATAATTTAATTTACTACATTTTAGTTTTTTTTTTTTTCAATTTTTAAGAAAAAAAAGCAACGTAATGTGAACACATTTTTCTTTTTATATAATTTAGATATTAAAAAAGTATTATTATGTGATACTATTTGTGTATTCAAACTGTATATTAAAAGTATATATACATAGTCTTATTAAAAAAATATAAATTCATTTAGAACAATATTATAAATATCTATTTTGAACATAAATGAATACATATTTATATATATTCTTGTGTGATTGGGTGTTATTATATCTTTAATTCAATATGACTCAATTACATGTAATACATATTAAATATGTATTTATTTATATATTAAAAATAAATGGATATGATTTTATTAATCCAACAAATAGTTTTGGGTGTGTTTCTTTGAGAATATTTTTTTATATATTTTAAATGATTAAGAAAATAAAAAGATTTTATCAAATATCTTATAATGTCTATATATAATAAAATTTTAAAAATATAAATATAAGATTTTAAAATTTTAAAAATATATTAATATTATACTCAAGTCAAACTTATGATTTTACCAAATAAATATCAATAAATTAGAGTTTGACTCAAAAATTAAATTTAAACTTAATTTAATAATAATTAATCAAGCTTGATTTGATACAAGTAATGTCATGAACTAAGAGGTTTTTTTTTTTTTTTTTTAAAGAGGGAAGGAATGTGTTTTGTATTTTTCTCAAAAATAGAAAAAACAAAAACCAAGTTTCAAGGGTAATCATTATTATTCTATAAATTAAAAACTTTAAAATGTAGAAGATTACCTCCTCTTAAAAAATGTTGATAGATACAACGGATTGTTAACTCTATCTTTTCTTTATTTATATTCAAGGTCCTCTTGTATTTATAAACTTCTGTCAAGAAGATTTTAAAAGCTTAAATATTTATTATTTTATTAAATTTTTTTAATATAATTAAAAATAAAATTATTATTTAATAAAAAATTAAAATTTTATCTTTTTTTCTCTCTTAATTTAAAAGTATAATAATTTTCTTCCACTAAAGTTTAAAAAGTTATAATTTTTTTCTAAGGTTTTATTTTTTCTAAATAACTACTTTCTAGTGACCAATCCTAGAAGGTTGTCAATCGATCTTTCCACCACCTCCCTCTCTGATGGTTCTCAATGTGAAAAACACTTAAAATCTGGTTAAAATGGTTGGACAACATTGCATAGATTTGTCCTTCGATTGGACAATGCACTCGCTTATGTGTCATCCAATTGATACATAGATGGTTAGACGATACACAAATTTGTGTGATATCATTCAACTATTTCAATCAGATTTTTAGTTGTTTTACTGGAAAACCACTAGGGAAGGAGGTGCTGGGAAGGTCGATCGATGACTTTCTCAAATTGGTTGTCGAAAAGTGGTTATTTGGAAAAAATAAAACCATAGAGGGGGAAAAACAACTTTTTAAACTTTGGGTAAAGAAAAAATGTTAGTTTTTTAAATTAAAGGGAAAAAATCAGATAAGATTTTAATTATTTAAAATTTTTTTTAAATGATGATTTTATACTTTGTTAGGATCCCAAGTGTAAGGTATGAGACTTGGATCTCACATTAGAAAGTATGAACAACTAGTGTGAGGTTTATATGACCTTGGACTCTCCCATTTCATTAGCTAGCTTTTTAGGTGTGATTCTCCTAAGGTTCGTATCATTTGGTATCAGAGTCATCGCTATGTCTCCCAGTTGTAATCGTGCGGCGCGGGTGGTGACGCCGACATTGCAGTGTTCGCCCAGGGCTGGCAGGGAGCTAGCGCACAGTTAGCCTGTGTGAACGCCGGGGCTGCGGAGTGTGGTGGTATGTTAGGATCTCAAGTGTAAGGTCTGAGACTTGGATCCCACATTAGAAAGTATGGGCAACTAGTGTGGGGTTTATATGACCTTGGACTCTCCCATCTCAATAGCTAACTTTTGAGGTGTAGTTCTCCTAAAATTCGTATCATACTTATCTATAACAAATAATTTTAATAAAAGAATAAGTATTTGAGTTTTTAAAATTTTATATATAAAAATTTAAAAATACGCTGAATCTTTTTTTTGGCTTATAATGAATCATAAATCATATTTATAAATGATCAATTACTTGAGAATTGAGAGCCCATTAGACTAAAGAGTTTTTCATTTTTGATCAATTATATTTTATTATATTATACCCAATAATCACATAAATAATTTATTTTTATAATTATTTTTTATTTTTAATAATAAAATATTATCCAAATTAATAGTCTCAATCAAAATAAACTTATTATCCCAACATTTCATGAATCCGAGATTTCTTGGATTGAATTTGATTGGCTACTTGTATACCCTTTACAATTCCTGAAATGTATAAAAAAAAAACAAAAGGATTCTCTCAGATTTCATTGTCTCAGTTCTTAATCAAAACAATAAAAGGCCAATTTCATAGGACGTCGTCGCACAAGGACTTATCTCATTGAGCGTGAATGAATGAATCAGAGTGACAACGTCCCTAACGTGACGTAATTTTTCAGTCGGATGGGGACTTATTTTGAAAAATATTATGTGGATAAAGAACTTTGGGCTGTAATAATGTCACTTGGGATAACAAAAATATCTTAATTTTAAATAAAAAATAAAATAATATTTAATTTTATATATATATATATATATATATATATATATATATATATATATATATATATATATATATATATATATATATATATATATATATATAAAAAATCTATGCACATTAATTCTTTTAAAACTATAACAAAGGTTACAATTTACAAATACTTTGGCTTAATCAAGGGAGAAACTTTTTAGATTAATAATACAAAGATTAGTGGAAAGCTAATAAAAAATTATTTTTATTTTTTAAAATAATTTTTGTGAATGCAAATATTTGTTATTTATGATGCATTTAGTTTGAAAATTATTACAAAAATATATTACCTACAAAATTACTAAATTTAAATTATTAATATATAGATATAAATAAATATGGTGTTTGGTTTGATATAATAAAAAAAATATTAAATATTATTTCATTTAAATATCTTAAAGATTATTAAAAATAATTATTTTAAAATATTTTTATTTAATAATTATATTAATTGAAAATAAATATATTTTTATCTTTAAAAAATAATAAATAATAATAATATTATAATAGAATCAATATTACATTCCATTGAACCGAAATGTCAATATTGATATATACTTTTTGTCTTTCGCTGGGATTCTTCTACTCATGTTGAATTAATAAAGGTGATTGTGATTGAGAAAATGCAATTTGCCGATAAGAAATTTGTGGCTAATCCAAGTCAAACAAATTGAACCAATTTGATTAATTGATGATGTGAACCATGTGGTAAACTAAACTCTTCTATAATTTTCTAATGCTTTGGTGCATGGTTTCCACTGTGAAATTGTCTCTTCCCGTCTTTTCTAGCCATTTGATTTTTATCTTTTTTTTTTAAATTAAATTATATGTTGCCATGCCGTTTGACATTATATATAAATCTCATTTGATTAAAGATGTCATAAGAGTGTTCATGGTTGAGGCGAATTGTGTCATCTTTTATTTGGTCGAGTCTATAGGGTTTATGGGACATGTTGAAACTTGTTAAATCATTTACTTTATAGATCATATCAGTTATTTGAAATAGCAAAGCCTAAGACATAACTTATAGTCTTATGAGTCGTGCCTCCAAAGGTTTTTGATGGGCTGATCCAAATGTTTTTTGGGTTTACCTACTATATTTAATAATTTTCTATTATAAAAAAATAAATTATTGACTTTGTATTTTTTTAAAGTAAACAAGGGCAGTATCTCTAAAATGTTATATAGAATACAAAAGAAAGTCATAGCTATATGATAAAATAATAAAAGAAATTGTACATAAAAAAATAAACTTATGTCATATCATAAAATTTACAAAATGAAATATCATACATTTTTAGTCATATTTTATATCTAAATTTTTAAAATCTTTGAATATATTTTCAACAACTCCATCCGTCATCATCTAATCTTTCATACACAATGCTTTCAACCATATTTGGATGTAAATTTGACATTCATCATCCAAGGCCAATTCATTTGCATTAAAAATTGATCATGGTGCTACTAAGGGCGTTAATAGATTACGTGCCATGGTGGATGCACAAGATAAGTTTTTAATGTGTTTTCCATTACGTTAAAATATCAAAATTATCATTTTCACTCATAATTTTAGATAAATTATTAATATTAATATAATTTATAAATTCACCAAAATTAAAACTTGAACCTATCAACTGCTTAACTTTCATCGAAATAGCCCACAAACATGTTACTTTTAGAAAAACCTATTGAACTTACTTAGGATTGTGAAGTATGTGTAATATCTTTTGATCTAACTTCATTAGCATACTCCATTTTAGGAAAAAATTCCCTAACATATTCTATTATTAATGATAAAAGTTGTATCAAAATTTCCCCTATGACATGTAACAAATTTTCAACCTACACAATTTTAAATTAAATAAAATTATGTATACAAAGTAACTTATTTGTATAAATTGATATGACATATGATTGAATAATATAATTGTTTACTTTTTTTCTTACTTTAAAATCATTTAATTACATGTTATCACTTCAGACTCTATTGATATGATAAATTAAATTTGTTTGTATAAATAGTATTACTATTTTAAATTTGAACAATGTTATGTACATATTTTTAAGCACATAATTGGGTACATAGTTAATGTGTTATCATGTGATTGGATATTATTTTATATTTAATTCAAAATTACCAAATCATATAATAACATATGATTACACCTTTGTTTTGTCTTTTTCGTTTGACATCTTTTTGACATGTTTTTGTCTTAGACAAAAATGATTTCGCCTTCGTCTTCATTGAATACAGGTGGAGAGGCAAGGAAGAGACGTTGGAGGAAGACATAAGGTGAGAGGGAGGACGACTGACGATCGGAGACCACTAATCGATGTCAGAGAGGGGACGAACAAACCCTGAGAGGGTATTTATCACTTTTCAAACTTTGAATTAGGAAAAAATTGTGAGTTTTTTTAAACCTAGAGAAAAAAATATAATAAAACTTAAATTTTTTTAATAAAATAATGATTTTATCTCTAACCCTAATTGAGATTTTTAATAAAAATTTGTTTATAGATATGTGTTTAGATTTTTAAAAGTTGAAAAGTAAGAGTTTGATATTTCACTATACCTTGAGTGGAAATGTCTTTTGGCCAAAATACAATTTCAAGAATGAAGTTACTATCAACAAATATTAGGGACAAAATTGTAATACAACTTTCTCAATGGGATAAGTAAGAATTAATGTTTTTAAAATCAGATTGGTGATTAAACCGATTATCTTACTAGTTCATAATTCGACCGATTCAACTTATTATCAAATTATAATGAATAAATTTTAATTAAAAATTTATAAAAAATAAAATCAATCAAAATACTCATATTTATGGAGATTAAAACATATTATTTTTAAGAAGTAATAATTATTTATTTGATTTCAATGAAACAATTAAAATAAAAAAGTTTCAGTCTCATGATACAGAAAAAAATAATTTTATAAATTATTACCTATAGAAGACATTTTAATAGATATAAGAGACTTTTTTTTCTTTTTTTATTTTATTTTTGAACTTGTTTTTCCTTACAAACATTTATAAATTTATCCGTTCTAATAAAAAATAATCGAATTATTCAAAAATAATTAAAATTTAAAAAAAATCAAACTTTGGTAAAATTGGGTCAAACCGATTTTGATCAATCAAATTCGGTTTTGATCAGGTTTGGTTGAGTCAAATAAATAAATATTTTTTTACATTAACCAAATAAAATTCAGAGTCGATTCTCAATTTGATCTGATTTTAAAAATTGGTAAGAATTCAGCCTACATATAACGCAATTAGTCGGACTTTTAAAGGTTATGTTGTACGATATTGATTGATTGAAATCTACAAGTTTTGTCATCAACGGTGAGTAATTTAACAATAAAATTAAATTATGAAAATCAGGTGAATCAATATGTCATCTAGGTATGGCGTCACGTATTTAAGTTGAAATTTGGAACATTAATAATATTAAAATTACAATTAAACTATGTGCATATTTTTATATATAAATAATAATATATTATCATATAATTATGTATTATTTTATCTATAATTTAAAATTATTTAATTATATGATGATATATCATTATTTATATATAAAATTATATATATTATTTATACATATAACACTACTTTTATAATTAAGTCAACACAATTTATAGGTATACATAAAATTGATTTTTTTAGATCAAACAATTAGACATATGGTTTGTCTTATTCATCCGACGAATCCACTAAAAATGAGAATGAGATATGCCAATCTATTTTTAAAATGACATATTAATTAAATATAATTTGTATCATATGACTTTTTAATCACATAAAATATAATCCTAATCTTAAGAAATTTTGATTGATAAAATTACTTTTAATTAATCTAATGGTCTGTTGTAGGTTTCATAGAATAAATTATAAATAGATTTAAGCCGAATAAGCTTGAATTTGAGTTTGTTAGAGTTTAGCTTAAGAAAGTCGAGCTTGAGTCTTTTGAATTTCGACAAAATTAAACTTAAACTAAGACTCAATATGATAAGCCAAACTTAAACTCTATATTTTTTAATATTTTAACTTATTACAAATTTATTCTATTCCAAACTAGAAATAAATTAACAAACTTTATCTAAATATAACTTTATTAGATTAACACAACACCTTTTTTTTTTTTAAGGTCTATCAAGTTTTAGGCTTGAATAACACTTGTTTAGGCCTGAAGTTGATACTTTAATGAACAAAATTTTTTGTTTGAGTGTGCGCCAGGCAAAAATTTTGATAAGTTTGAAACTAGTATTTTTTCCAGATCAAACTACGACTAGATTCAAACTGAGTCGAGCTCGATTCATAGACAGTTCGAGCTTGGCTCGGTTCATATATGAGCGGTTCGAGTTCGGTTCGAGCTCAACTCGACTCGTTTCGGGCTCATATTCGATTCGGCTCATTTTGACTCATTTTTTCTAATCAAAACGATGTCGTTTTTAATATATATTAATCAAAATGGCATCATTTTGTATAAAAAATTTTAAAAAAAAATCAACCGAGCCAGTTCGAGCTCCGCTTAGCCGAGCTTATTTCGGGCTCGAACCAAACCAAACTGAGCTCGAGCCGAGCTTGACTCGATTCGAATCCAGCCCTAGGTCAAACAATTTGGCACCAGGACTGTTTGAGCCGATTGATAGACCTACCAAAAATTGTAACAGAACATGCGGAGTTATCTTGAAAATGACATCGATTAAATATAATTTTCATTGTATGACTTTGTAACTGTTATTTGACTTTTTTTTATGTCATACTTAATTGATTTGACTTTTTTGCTCGTCACGTATGAAGGTTTAATTAGTGGAATTTTATTTTAGGTAAAAATACGTTTATACCCTTCAAAAAGATAGAAAAGTTTTTTTAGGCCAATGTAATTTACTCAATTTAATAAAGAAATCAATTTTTTCTGCGTTTGTAGTAATTAAGTATGTTACATCAATGGAGACAAATTCTGATGAAAGAAAGAGATTTGGGTCAATAAAATAATATAATAAGCAAGGGATTACCCATATGTCAAGATTTCCACTTATTTCCTTCTGCTTTTGTCGTAAGGCGAAAGGAATTATTCTCACTTAAATTACCCTCCAATCTCAAATTTTCACAATCTCAAATTTTCACTTTTTTATCATAAAAATCTTAAACATTTATTTATAAAAAGTTAAATTTATTAGTTTTAAAAATAAACTCATTATTTTATTTATAATATTAAATATAAATTAAAATTTAATTTTTTCTTCTCTCCCTACAACTTTAAAAACTAAAAATTTATTCATCAGATTAACTTTTAAAAAATAATATTTTTTTTTAGAGTTTAAATTTCAATCCTCGATGTAATATAAAAATTCAACACAATTGCTATGAAATCAATCCATCTAAAAATGTGCCTAATTCATGGACAAACTATAAAACTAATAAACTCTATTATTATTATGTCAATGGCAAAACTAATGAACTATTTGAATGAGCCACTATTTAGTAACTGTTGAAATAATGATTGTTTTTTTTGCTGCATATTCAGCTGATTTATTCTTTAATTGTCCTAGTTTTTAAGAGTTGGTTATTTCTTAATTGTTTCAATCCTAATTGTTTCAATCCAAATTGTTCTATTTTAAAAATAATGGGTACAGAGCATAGGTCGTTACGGGTTATATGTTGATGGTGTTTCTGTTATGTATTTGTCTATTTAAAGGCTTCAACGTTCTAAATAAAAGATAAACTTTAGTCTTATCTCTCCTTTCCTTTAAATATTTTACTCCTTTATTTTATTGTTTTAAATTCAACAGTGGTATCAGAGCCTTTGAGAGTAAACACGTGAGATAGCAACAAATTTCTTTCATCTATATTTTTGTTTACCCAATGGCCATAGACTCTAATTTTGTGCAGGTAGTTATCCCATGCTTTGATGGTCACTATGACCATTGGAGCATGCTAATGGAGAATTTTTCATAGTCAAAGACGTATTGGCCAGTCATCGAATTTGGAATTCAAGAGCCACCAACACGCATGACTTTGACGGATTCCCAAAAAGCAGTGTTGGAAGCTAGAGAGCTGATGGACCTGAAGGTAAAAAATTATCTCTTTCAGGCTATTGATCATCTCATCTCGGAAACTATTCTTTGCAAAGAAACTTCCAAGGATATTCGGGATTCTATGAAGAAAAAATATCATGGCTCTGTTAGAGTGAAGCGTGCACAACTTCAAGCCTTGAGAAGGGATTTTGAGACATTGGCAACGAAGGATGGAGAATTTGTCACCAGTTATTGTGCCAGAACAATGGAGATTAGTAATAAAATGTGATTCCATGGCAAAAGGATGGACAATGTCACCATTGTGGAGAAAATTCTGCGTTCTTTGACACCAAAATTCAATTATATTGTCTGCGCAATTGAAGAGTCAAAATACATATATGCACTCTCTCTTAATGAATTGTAAAGCTCCTTATTGGTCCATGAACAAAAGATGATCAAAAGTTCAATGGTAGAGGAGCAAGCGTTGAAGGCTTCTAGCAATACTCATTCCAACAATTCTAGAGGAAGAGGTAAAGGAAGGGGAGATTGAGGAAATAGAGATGTCGATAAGAATTTCAAAGCCAATGACGACCAATTTCAAAAATTTGGTCATTATGCATTTGAATGTTATACTAGGCTGCATAATGACAAAGAAAAGTAAGAGAGTGCAAATTTTGCTGAAAAGAAGGAAACAAAAACATTATTGATGGTTGTTCAAGATGGAGAGAAACTCGAGTCAGATATTTCATATATGGATACAAGCTATAGTAACCACATGAATGGAAGTAAGTCTTCTTTTCTTATCTAAATGAAGATTTCCATTCCACTGTAACTTTTAGTGATTGTTCTATTGTGAAAGTGAAGGGAAAATGTGATATTAAGATAAGAACCAAAGATGGCTTTGAAGAAACGATTTCTAATGTGTTAACAGTTAATTTTCCTTTGTAATTTTGTATTTGAAAAAAAAAAAAAACTATATCTTAAGAGAGAAAAATGAGAAAACAAAGTAATTTTTCAATTGAATCCCTCAAAAATATCTCATTTATGATATATTTATATTTAAAAAATAAAATTATGTACATCTATTTTGAATATATAAATAAGTATATATTTATATATATCACGTGATGATACATATAAATATATACTCAAAGTGACAATATATAATTTCATTGATATTGAGTAAAATTAATATTATGTTTATTTATTTTAAAGATATAAATAAATATATACTTATATATATTATTATATGAATGAGTAATATTTTATCAAATATCTTATAACTTATAATGTCTATTATATTGAAAACAATATAATAAAATTTTAAAAATATAAATATAAGTTTTAAAATTTTAAAAATATATTAATATTATATTCAAGTGAAACTTATGATTTTACCAAAAAAATATCAATGAATTAAGTTTGACTCAAAAATTAAATTTAAACTTAATTTAATAATAATTAATCAAACTTGATTTGATTCAAGTGAAGTCATGATCTAAGAGTTTTTTTTTTTTTTTTAAAAGAGGGAAGGAACGTGTTTTGTATTTTTCTCAAAAATAGAAAAAACCAAGTTTCAAGGGTAATCATTATTATTCTATAAATTAAAAACTTTAAAATGTAGAAGATTACCTCCTCTTAACAAATTTTATTAAAGAGAACAAAAATTTGATAGGACATACGGCCTTCACATTTGGCATATTATCCATCCATCTTTTATTTTCCTCCTCGTCTATTTTAGTTGTTTAAGGTTGGAAGTTGGTTAAAGATTTCTAGATTTGTGGTAGAAAATAGAAATCTATTTGCTGGATTTTTGGAATTTTGATTTGCTTAAATGGGTCCTTTCAATCGGCTTTTTGTTAGATACAATTGCATTGTTAACTCTCTCTTTTGTTTATTTATATTCAAGGTCCTCTTGTATTTATAAACTTCCATTAGAAAAATTTTAAAAACTTAAATATTTATTATTTTATTAAATTTTTTAATATAATTAAGAATACAATTATTATTTAATAAAAAATTAAAATTTTATCTTTTTTTCTCTCTTAATTTAAAAATATAATAATTTTTTCTACTAAAGTTTAAAAAGTTATATTTTTTCTCCTAAGATTTTATTTTTTCCAAATAAACCAATCCTAGAAAGTTATCAGTTAGTCTTCCCACCATCTCCCTCTCAGGTGGTTCTCAATATGAAAAACACTTTAAATTTGGTTAAAATGGTTGGACAACATTGCACAGATTTGTGCTTTGGTTGGACGATGCACTCGCTTATGTGTCATCCGATCGACACATAGATGGTTAGACAATACATAGATTTGTGTGATATCGTTCAACTATTTCGATCAGATTTTTAGTGGTTTTACTGGGAAACCACTAGATAAGGAGATAGGGGGAAGACCGATCGATGACTTTCTTACACTGTTGTCGAAAAGTGGTTACTTGGAAAAAATAAAACCATATAGAGGGAAAAAAACTTTTTAAACTTTAGGTAAAGAGAAATTATTAATTTTTTAAATTAAAGGGAAAAATAAGATAAGATTTTAATTTTTTTAAATAACGGTTTTATACTTACCTATAACAAATAATTTTAATAGAAAAAGAAGTATTTGAGTTTTTAAAATTTTACATATAAAAAATTTAAAAATACACCTAAAATTGGATGAGAATAAGTTTTTTGGCGTATAATCAATCATAAATCATATTTATGAATGATCAATTACATGGGATCTGAGAGACTATTAGACTAAAGAGTTTTTCATTTTTAATCAATTATATTTTATTATAGGCCAAAGGACTATTTCCCACCCAAGGTATGCTTTTTCTGTAAATTCCCACCCGTTAACTTTGAAAAACCCATTTACCTACCCATGGGCAGTTAAAAAAATTGTCAAGTTGACGGATTCAGAGGCAAAATCATCATTTTATTTGTAATATTAAAAATAAACTTAAATTTAATTTATTTTTTACCTCCAAACCCTAACAATTAACAATTTTCCCCCAACCCAAGTTTTCAAAAACAACATTTTCCCCCTTAGGGTTTCCAAACTTTCGGATTGAATTTTCTGGCAACGACCGATGATCTCCAGGCGATGTTTCTTCCTCCCCGACGTCTTCTCTTTCTGACCGTGCGACGTCTTTCTCTCCTAGGCGTCGTCGTAGACGAAGATGAATCGTCTTCATTCAGAGACGAAGACTCTTCTTTGACGAAAAATCTTCTATGAAATTGGAAGATTTACTTGTGTCATCATAGACCTAATCATGTTCAATGTTATGATTATAATTTTTAGTATTTAATTAAATATTTAAATTATATTCTATAAGTGATTTATTATTTTTAATTTAAAATTAATATATTATTTAAGTATTTAAATTATTGATAGTTTTATTATTTTCTCCCCTAATTTGGATGCGTCAATCCTCACTTTTTTGCAGACACGGGAACAAAAAATTCATGTAAATGGCATTGGGTCATGTATAGCCCGCATTTTTTGAACACAATATGCATATTTACTTGCATATCATGACCTCACAATTTTTAAAAAAAAATTACAAAGTAAAATATTAGTTAAAAAAAGTACATTTAAACCATGTTGCTAATAAAATAATAAAAGATTTTAAGAATTTAGATATAGGTGAAACTAAAAATATATGATAACTATACATACGAGTTCAGTTTTGATCAATATCTTGTGTACTATTTTAAATATATAAATAAGTATATATTTATATGTGTCATTAAATTATTGGTTGTTATTTTATTTTTAATTTAAAATTATTTAATCATATAATAATATATATATCAAATATATATTTATTTATATACTCAAAATAGATATATATATAATTTTATTATTTACTTTGTCATATTAATCATTTTTTTTTGGTAAATGTAAGAGGCATTTCAATAAAATTTTAGAGGTATTATTTTTAAAAGAATAATTGTGAAAATTAATAATTTTTAAAAAAAAAATTTTGGTTGGTCATTAGAGGCACAGTCCACTATCCTGTAGGTTCCGCTTTGAGCCTTAAAATTTTGTGGGCCGACGTATCCTGCTGCAATAAACTATGGCAATTATCTTTTGGGTGATCTCATTGAGGAAAAAACAGGGGATAAACATAACAACAATAGAATGGATTTTGCAGAATTTGAATTGACTTTGATGGCAGAAGCTTATTTCTCTAAATTTTTCCATCCTGCATACCAGAATTTATTCAAGATTACTAGGAAGTAAAAGCATACAATTAGGAATACATTATTTCAAACATATATTTAAGCACAACGGTTTCTTCTTGTTAATTTTCAAGTGCAAGTTTAGCTGCAACCACCGGGACCAAACCCAACCCTCTGACCGACCAAATCATGGTGCACCTCTATTCCCCTTAGCTGAAAATTTCCCAAGACCAAAGAAGGTTCTCCAGAGCCTGCTTGAAAAGCTAAACACGCTTGGCTTAAATCCTTTCCATAAACAAACAAAATTCCCTTCACATCCAGCTCCAATTCAACCCCACCTTTGAAGAAGATAGAAATCTTTGGTATTACAACTTCATCATACTTGCTAAAATCATAACAAGTATCACAGTCAGCATTGCTCCCTGGTTTTAACATCTTATAATTTGACATTTTCTTACAGAAAGCTGATCTCAGGGCTGCATACACAGATGGTGGCAGTGACGTGATGGTCGTTCCTGAATCAATTACCCCTCCTGATTTACTATACTCTGAACCAGCTACGGGTAGCTTTTCTCCAGCGACGGCCATTCCGGTTAAGATAATATCGTAAAACTCAGACTCTTTTGGAGAAGTGGGTATTGGAGTGAACTTGACGAATTTGTATTGTTTATCATCATCAGTCTTGCCGAAGCTAATGTATCCAGGGGAGCTATAAGATGAGGGAAAGCAGTAAGAAAAGTATTTTTGGGAAGTTTGTGATATAAAGGATGCTGGAAATCGATCAAGACCAATTATGCCAGTTGCTCCACCCAGTCCACCAGAATCGACTGAATTGTTTCGGCCACAACCAAAAATGTAAGGGTATTTGACAAATGTACCAGAGCGGCGGTTTATAATGGTTAACTTTTCAGTTGCTACGACGCCAGAGGAGTTACCACTGCCGTATGATTGATTGTAGATGCACTGGTTCGCTTTATTGCAAACTGGTTCGAAATCTGCAGGAACGGTAATCAGCTAATTTCTTGTTACAAAGTTCTATTATCGATCCAAAAGGAATTGGTGCATGCATATGTTTCAAATTATCAATACTGTTAAGAATTATGTCTGTAGGATGTTCATACATACCTAATGGCTCTAGTGCTTTGCGCGAAGGTGGGATTTAACTGAAGAGTGTTACAAATATATATTTGTACCTGATAAACAGGCTGACGATCTGCATGGAACGACGGAAAACGAGGAGGATTTGGATGGATCAAATAAGGGTGTTTTCTGTTTGAAGCAATCAACGCATGGCGTGCACTGTGTAAAAGTGATGTCGCTACCGGTGTCCAAAAGGAGATTAACCCTTTGTCCTGGCGTTCCCAGGGATGCAGTAATGTAGAACTCGATGGATGCCCCAGCTGATATATCAGGCTTGGTGCCCACCGTGAAGTAGTCTTTTTGCTTTAAAAGGTCATCATCACTGCCAGAATGTTTGAGCTTGAAGAGTCTGGATTGAATGTATTTGGCTCGGGCGCGGTCTTTGAGCAGAATTTCCGAGTAATTCAGAGTTTTTGCTTTGCCCTTATTAATGTAGGAGCATGGACCATATCTGCTTACAACCTCCAGAGATGCTTTGCTTGGAACTGAAACAGCAAGACATAATATTCAGTCAGAAGGTCAATAATAATTACGACAAATTAAGCTATGAAAAATCAAAACTATGTATGTAACCTCTGGTGGAATTCCGGTTGCAAACAGTCGGAGGCAAAAGAGAACTGACTTTAACAATGTGACTATAAGAGAGTTGGGCTTCAGGTTGTTCAGCATGACTGTTGTTTACAGTACATAGAAGGCAAAAAAAAAGAAGGAAAGCTTGGAGGAGAAACCTGAGATACATGAGGGCAGGAAGCTTAGTAGAACGTGCAAACTTTGTTTTTCTGGGTTGCTTTATATAAGCAGATGGAAGGCCTAAACGCATGAAGTGCAAGTAGGGCTGGATACGAGCCGAGCCGAGCCGAGCTGAGCTGAAACAAGGCCCAACTTGTTTTCGGCTCGTTTTCAGTGAGCCCAAGCTCGGGCTCGGGCTCACTGAGCTCATTAAACATATGTTCATGTTCAGCTCATTTCATAATTTTAGTGTTCGGGCTTAGCTCGCACTTAGCTCGGGTTCATGTGTTCGGGCTCGGGTTTGCTTTGGACTGGCATTTTAGGCTTGACAGCTCGGTTTCAGGCTCATATTTCAAGGAACAAACAGTGTCGTTTGTTCTAAATTAAATGTTTTTTTATTTGAGTGAACGACTCACTTAACTGATATTCGGATTTAGATTTGTGTTTGTTTTTACTTAAAATTCAGGGTTGCATTCATGTTCGGGCTCGTTCAAGGCAAGCTCGGGCTCTGGCTCGTTAGAGCAAAAATCGTTTTAAACCCGAATAAACTCACTTCGAATTCAACCTTCTTAAGTGCAAGCTAGTCTCGCTTCACTTGAGTTTGGAATGTGCTGAGAACTGTTTTTCACCATTGGCACAATTGAGACAACGCAGAGATAGCCATTTAAAAGTAATGATTTAGTGATAGATTTAGAAGTCTTGATTTAGTCACTACTGACCACAAATCTTTTTTTATCTTTATTCTTAAAAAGCACGTCATAAATTTGGTTCAAAAAATGCATATTGTGATTCAATACTTCGTTTTTTTTAACGACTATTTTACTTTGTAATTTTTTTTTTATTATATGGGTAAATCATCTATCTATTTATTTTATTTTTAATTTAAAATTATCTAATAAAATATTTATTATTAATTCAAAGCACATCATCTGAGATTGACATCAGTAATTTTGTGGGAGCTGGGATTTTGTGTGGGCTTATTAGAAATGGTAGCTGTAACAGTTTTAGTCAAGTAAAGTCAGGGTGGAAAATACCAATGTTTTGAAATTCAGATTAAATTGATTGAATCAGCTCGACCAAGGTTTGATGGTCAGTTTGGTCTAGACGATTCAATCCCGAGTCATAAAACTAACATGTTATTTTACAAAATTTTCCAACATATTTCTTGGTCTCCATATTTTTCAAAACAATAATAAAAATTTTAGAACCAAGAAGAAGGCATGTAACTGAACAAGAAGACTTTGAAAGGCATATTGATGTTCCTCTCACAAGATTGATGAATGTCTCATTCTGAGATTAAAAAGAATTCAATAAAAATGCATATAATTGATTACATTAAGGTTGGGAGGCCAACGAGCCACACACCTAAATTCAATCGAACTAGCACGCTTGATTCTAATAAATGAATTCCATGTCAATCGCTTTCTTCTTTAATTTTGCTTGCTTACCCTATTAATATAAACAGTAATACTTCGTATACAGATGAATGAGTATTAAAAAGTATAATAAACAAATGTTTTATTATATAATTTTAAATTAAAAATAAAATAAATGAGTAGATGATTTACTTAGATAATAACATGTTAATTTATTTATATATTATTTGACTATTTTACTTGGATAGCCATTGACATGGTCTAAATGTACTTTTTTTTAATGACTATTTTACTTTGTAATTTTTTTTTTAAATTGTGAGGTCATGGTATGCAAGTAAGTATGCATATTGTGTTAAAAAAATGCGGGCTGCGCATGACCCAATGCCACTTACATGAATTTTTTGTTCCCATGTCTGCAAAAAAATGACGATTCACGGGGATATTAATTAAAATAGGTGAAAAAATTTTCGCTTATACTTTTTTAGATAAACACACAGTAGTTTTACTTTTATAAGCAAATTTTTTTATAACTCCAAAAATACCCTTCTAGCCCTGTAGCTGTAGGCACTGGAAGGAAGGTGTGGTACGCGTGGTGCGTGCGGAGTACACGCAGTGCGCGCGGTGCGTGAGGAGTGCGAGCAGTGCGCACGGTGCGTGCAGAGTGCGCATACCCTCATCTGTATATATATATATATATATATATATATATATTAAATAATATAATATAATATTTAAAAAATATATTAAATAAATATATATTAAATATTATAATATTTATTTTATATATAAATATTTATTTATTATATTTTTTAAATATATATATATATGTAAAAGAGAAAGGGTGCGCGCACCCTTTCTCTTATATATATATATATATATATATATATATATATATATATATATTAAATAAATAAATATATATTAAATATTATAATATTTAATATAATATATATAAATAATAATAATAATTTTTAAATATATATAATAATATAATATATATTTATTATATTATAATATTATATATAATATATATTTAAAATTTATTATTATTATTTATGTATATTATATTAAATATTATAATATTTAATATATATATTTATTATATTATAATATTTAATATATATATATATATATATATATATATATATATAAAAGAAAGTGTGCATGCAGTTAATTATATATATTATATGAGGGTACGCGCACTCTGTACGCATTGCACACTGGCACGCATCGCACACCGCACGCACTGCGTACGCACCGCACGCACCTCGCGCACCGCACGCACTGCGTACGCACCGCGCGCACCGCACGCACTACGTACGCACCGCGTGCACCACACCTTCCTTCCAACGCCTACAGCTACAGGGCTGGGAGGGTATTTTTGAAGTTATAAAAAAATTTGCTTATAAAAGTAAACTACTGTGTGTTTGCCTAAAAAGGTATAAGCGAAAATTTTTTTGCCTATTTTAATTAATATCCCCGATTCACGTATCCAAATTAAGAGAGAAAATAATAAAATTATCAATAATTTAAATATTTAAATAATATATTAATTTTAAATTAAAAATAATAAATCACTTATAGAATATAATTTAAATACTAAAAATTATAATCATAACATTGGGCATGACTAGGTTTATGAGGGCAGAAACAAATCTTCCAATTTCATACTTAAATAATATGCTATCTTAATGCATTGGTCATGGGCAATGTTCTCCTCCACTCGTTACAACAAACTCTTGCCTACCTGATTTGTTAACGATGTTTCTATATATATACTTGTATTAGTTTGGTATAGCTTACCTTGTATATATATAATAACTATCATATCATAACATTCTTATTTAAATTTTATATTGGCAAATGATAAAATACAAGAGAGATATTATATGTATATAAGTATCTCTGTATCGTTTGACAATAATGATAGAAGACTGATTAAATGGTCTGATAGAGCTTATAAACTGTTAAGATACGTTTTAAATTGTAAAATATAAAAACGAATAAGTTTTTTGGCTTATAATCAATCATAAATCGTATTTATGAATGACCGATTACATGAGATTTGAGAGACCATTAGATTAAAGAGTTTTTTATTTTTAATCAATCTTATTTTATTATATTATACCCAATAATCACATAAATAATTTATTTTTATAATTATTTTTTATTTTTAATAATAAAATATTACCTAAATTAATAGTTTCGTTCAAAATAAACTTATCCCAACATTTCAAGGCCGGGAACAAAGTACAGTTTCTTTAGTGGAGAAATAATAGATTGAGTTAGATTGTTTCATGAATCCAAGATTTCTTGCATTGAATTTGATTGGCTACTTGTAAACCCTTTACAATTCCTGAAATGTTCAAAAAAAACAAAAGGATTCTCTCAGATTTCATTGGCTCAGTTCTTAATCAAAGCAATAAAAGGCAAATTTCATAGGACGTCGTCGGCAGAAGGGCTTATCTCATTGAACGTGAATAAATGAATCATGTGGTTCGTCAGAGTGACAGCGTCCCTAACTACTCATGTTGAATTAATAAAGGTAATTGTGATTGAGAAAATGCAATTTGCCGATAAGAAATGTGAGGCTAATCTAAGTCAAACAAATTAAACCAATTTGATTAATTGATGATGTGAACCATGTGGTAAACTAAACTCTTCTATAATTTTCTAATGCTTTGGTGGATGGTTTCCACTGTGAAATTGTCTCTTCCCGTTTCTTCTAGCCATTTGATTTTTATCTTCTTTTTTTTCAATTAAATTATATGTTGCCATGCCGTTGGACATTACATATAAATCTTATTTGCTTAAAGATGTCATAAGAGTGTTCATGGCTGAGGCGAATTGTGTCATGTCTTATTTAGTCAAGTCTATAGGGTTCATAAGACATGTTGAATCGTATACTTTACAGATCATGCCGATTATTTGAAATAACAAAGCCTAAGACATTCATCATCCAAGGCCAATTCATTTGCACTAAAAATTGATCAGGGTGCTACTAAAAGAGTTAGTAGATTATGTGTCATGGTGGATGCACAAGATAAGTTTTTAATGTGTTTTCCACTATGTTAAAATATCAAAATTATCATTTTCACTCATAATTTTAGATAAAATATTAATATTAATATAATTTGTAAATTCACCAAAATTAAAACTTGAACCTATCAACTGCTTAACTTTCATCCAAATAGCCCATAAACGCTTGTTACTTTTAGAAAAACCTATTGAACTTACTCAGGATTGTGAAGTGTGTAATATCTTTTGATCTAACTTCATTAGCATACTCCATTTTAGGAAAAAAATCCCTAATATCTTCTATTATTAATGATAAAAGTTGTATCAAAATTTCCCCTATGACATGTAACAAATTTTCAACCTATACAATTTTAAATTGAATAAAATTATGTATACAAAATAACTTATTTATATAAATTGATATGACAATATGTGATTGAATGATGTAATTGTTTACTTTTTCTTTTAATCACATGTTATCACTTTAAATTCTATTGATATGATAAATTAAATTTGTTTGTATAAGCAATATTACTATGTTAAATTTGAACAATGTTATGTACATACTTTTAAGCATATAATTGGGTATATAGCTAATGTGTTATTATATAATTGTGTGTTATTTTATGTTTAATTCAAAATTACTAAATCATATGATAACATATGATTACACCTTTATTTTGTTGTTTTCATTTGACATCTTTTTGACGTGTCTTTGTCTTAAACAAAAATGATTTCACCTTCGTCTTAATCGAATACAGGTGGAGAGGCAAAAGAGAGAGACTGGAGGGAGAGATAAGGTGAGAGGGAGGAAGACTGACGATCAAAGACTGTCAATCGATGTCAGAGAGGGGAGGAACAAACCTTGAGAAAATATTTATCATTTTTCAAACTTTGGATTAAGGAAAAATTGTGAGTTTTTTTAAGCCTAGAGAGGAAAATATAATAAAACTTAATTTTTTTATTAAATAACGATTTTACCCCTAACCTTAATTGAAATTTTTAATAAAAATTTGTTTATAGGTAAGTGTTTAGATTTTTAAATGTTAAAAAGTAAGAGTTTGAGATTTCATTATACCTTGAGTGGAAATGTCTTTTGGCCAAAATACAATTTCAAGAATGAAGTTACTAATAACAAACCTTAGGGACAAAATTGTACTACAACTTTCTCAATGGGATAAGTAAAATGTTTTTAAAATCAGATCGGTAATTAAACCGATTGTCTCACTAGTTCATAATTTGACCAATTCAACTTATTATCAAATTATAATAAATAGATTTTGTTTAAAAAATTGTAAAAAATAAAATCAATCAAAACACTCATACCTATGAAGATTAGAACATATTATTTTTAAGGAGTAATAATTATTCATTTAATTTCAATAAAACAATTAAAATAAAAAAGTTTCAATCTCATAACACAGAAAAAAATAATTCTATAAATTATTGTCTATAAAAAACATTTTAATAAATATGAGAGACATTTTTTCTTCTTTTTATTTTATTTTTGAACTTATTTTTCGTTACAAATCTTTATAAAATTCTCTAATTTAAAAAAAAAATAATCAAATTAAGTCAAACTTGATTTTGACCGATCAAATTTGGTTTTAAACAAGTTTGACCGGGTCAAATAAATAACTGTTTTTTTATATTAACGAGCCAATTCTCAATTTAATTGGTTGAATCTTTCGATTTTATCCAATTTTAAAATCATTGCTAAGAATTCAGCGTACATATACCGATTAGTTGGACTTTTAAAGTTTACTTTGTATGACATTGATTGATTGAAATCTACAAGTTTTGTCATCAATGGTGAGTAATTTAACAATAAAATTAAATTATGAAAATAAGGTGAATCATTATGTCATCTAGGTATGGCGTCACGTATTTAAGTTGAAATTTGGAACATTAATAATATTAAAATTACAATTAAACTATGTGTATACTTTTATACATAAATAATAATAATATATTATCATAAATTAGGTATTATTTTATCTATAATTTAAAATTATTTAATTATATAGTAATATATCATTATTTATACATAAAATTATATATATTATTTGTATATATATTACTACTTTTATAATTAAGTCAAAACAATTTATAGGTATACAAAAAATTAGATCTATCAATAAGGTCTATTGAATCGGATTTAATTTGTTTGAGTTCAAGCTTGTAAAAAATTTGAATTCAAGTTTTGAGTTTATCTATTTAGATCTCAAAATTTTTGTTATAATCCATTTCATTAAATTGAATCGGGTTTGAGTCAACTTATTTAACTTTAAAAACTATAAAAATATCCTTTTAATTTTAAAAACTTATAAAAACATCTCATTAAAACAAAATCAAATCAAATGATCATCAGTTACCGTTATAATTTATATTTCACCTTCTTTGAAACTTACATGAACAAAAATTAAAAAAACAATAGTTTTAGACATCAAATTAATATGTAAAATAATTGAATCTTGCAATATAAACTATTTAAAAGATTGATTAGAGAAATCACATAATTCCATTGAATATATTAAAAAAAGTTCAACTTGAAGGAAAAAAAAAGTTACACCTATGTATGTAACATTTAAAATTATATCATATTTAGTTTGTTTCAAACATTAAACAAATTAATAAACATTACCTAAATGAGTAGAACTATATGTGCAAACTTGTACATATAGTTTTATTGTTACCTAAATATAACATTAATACAAATCAAGTAATACTACACTTTTTACCCTTATCGACCTTGAACAAATTTTGTTTAAGTCTAAATCCAATAATTTAACAAACAAATTTTTTATTCATGCTCACCTTAGACCCAAATTTTATTAGGTCTAAAATTGATTTTTTATGTCATACTTAAGTGATTTGACTTTTTCGCTCCTCACGTATGAAGGTTTAATCAGTGGAATTTTATTTTAGGTAAAAATACGTTTATACCCTTCAAAAAGATAGAAAAGTTTTTTAGGCCAAATGTAATTTACTCAATTTAATAAAGAAATCAATTTTTTCTGCGTTTGTAATCAAGTATGTTACATCAACGGAGACAAATTCTGATGAAAGAAAGAGATTTGGGCAGAAAGTTAATCAGGTCAATGAAATAATATAATAAGCAAGGGATTTCCCATTTGTCAAGATTTCCACTTATTTCCTTCTGCTTTGTCATAAGGCGAAAGGAATTACTGTCACTTAAATTACCCTCTAATCTCAAATTTGTACTTTTTAATCATAAAAATCTCAAACATTTACATATAAAAGATTAAGTTTATTAATTTTAAACTCATTATTTTATTTATAATATTAAAAATAAATTAAAATTTAATCTTTTTTTCTTCATCTATAATCTTAAAAACTAAAAATTTATCTTTAAGATTAAATTTTAAAAAATAACATTTTCCTCCAAAAGTTTAATTTCCAATCTCTGATGCCTTCTAGAAATTCAACACAACTGCTATGAAATCAATCCATCTAAAAATGTGCCTAATTCATGGATTATAAAACTGATAAACTCCATTATCATTATGTCAATGGCAAAACTAATAACTATTTGAATGAGTCACTATTTAATAATTGTTGAAATAATGATTGTTCTTTTTGCTACATGTTCAACTGATTTATTTTTCAGTTGTCCTAGTTTTTAAGAGTTGGTTGTTTCTCAGTTACTTCAGTCCAAGTTATTCTATTTTAAGAATAATGAGTACAAAGCATGGGTTGTTACGGGTCTTATGTTGATGGTGTTTCTGCTATGTATTTGTCTATTTAAAAGCTTCAATGTTCTGAATAAAAGATAAGCTTTTGTCTCATCTCTCCTTTTCTTTAAATACTTCACACCTCTATTTTATTGTTTTAAATTCAATAGTGGTATCAGAGCCTTTAAGAGTAAACACGTGAGGTAGCAACAAATTTCTTTCATTTATATTTTCGTTTACCCAATGGCCATAGATTCCAATTTTGTGCAAGTAGCTATCCCATGCTTTGATGGTCACTATAACCATTAGAGCATGCTAATGAAGAATTTTTTACAGTCAAAGATGTATTGGCCAGTCATCGAATTTGGAATTCAAGAGCCACCAGCAAGCAGGACTTTGACGGATTCCCAAAAAGCAGTGTTGGAAGCTAGAAAGCTAATGGACCTAAAGGCAAAAAATTATCTCTTTCAAGCTATTGATCGTCCCATCTCAGAAACTATTCTTAACAAAGAAACTTCCAAAGATATTTGGGATTCTATGAAGAAAAAATATCATGGCTCTATTAGGGTGAAGCGTGCACAATTTCAAATCTTGAGAAGGGATTTTGAGACACTGGCAATGAAGGATAGAGAATTTGTCACTAGTTATTGTGCTAGAACAAGGGAGATTAGTAACAAGATGCGATTCCATAGCGAAAGGATGGACAATGTCACCATTGTGGAGAAGATTTTGCGTTCTCTAACACCAAAGTTCAATTATATTATCTGCTCAATTGAAGAGTCAAAATACATAGATGCACTCTCTCTTAATGAATTGTAAAGCTCCTTATTGGTCCATGAACAAAAGATGATCAAAAGTTCAATAGTAGAAGAGCATGCGTTGAAAGCTTCTACCAATACTCATTCCAACAATTCTAGAGAAAAGGGTCAAGGAAGAGGAGATTGAGGAAATAAAGATGTCAGTAAGAATTTCAAAGCCAATAACGACCAATTTCAAGGCAAAGACAGAAGACGAGATCTTGAAAAATCCAAGGGAAAGTGTTTTAAATGTTAAAAATTTGGTCATTATGCATTTAAATGTTATACTAGGCTACGTAATGACAAAGAAAAAGGAAGAAAGTGCAAATTTTGTTGAAAAGAAGGAAGCAAAAACATTGTTGATGGATGTTCAAGATGGAAAGAAACCCGAGTTAGATATTTGGTATATGAATACAAGCTATAATAACCACATGAGTGGAAGTAAGTCTTCTTTTTTCTTATCTAAATGAAGATTTTCATTCCACTGTAACTTTTAATGATTGTTTTACTATGAAAGTGAAAGGAAAAGGTGATATTAAAATAAGAACCAAGGATGGCTTTGAGGAAACGATCTCTAATGTGTTGTATGTTCCTAACCTAAAAAGTAACTCATTGAGTGCTGGTCAATTACAAGAAAAGGAATATGTTATCACTATTAAGAATGGTGTTTGTGAAATTTATGATCTTGCTAGAGGTGCTATTGTAGTTATTCAGATGAATTAAAAAAGATTGTTTCCATTAAAAATTGAAAGTATTTAATCTTGTTTGATGGCTAAAATGAAAGATCCCTCATGGTTGTGGCATCTTCGTTATAGGCATTTGAGTTTGGTAAATTAAAAACCCTCCACGAGAAGAACATGGTGATAACTCTTCCTCAAATTACTTCTCCTTCCCAAGTTTGTGAAGAATGTGTTGTTAACAAACAACATCGTTCTCAATTTCCCAAAGGGAAGTCATGGAAAACAAATGATGTTTTATAGCTGGTGCATTCGAACATTTATGACCATTAAACCCATTTTCTAATAGAGATAAAAGATATTTAATTACCTTTATTAATGATTTTTTCAAAAAAACTTGGGTTTTTTTCTTGTAGGAAAAATCAGAAGTTTTTTTTTTTTACATTTAAAAGCTTCCAAGCTCGTCTAGAAAATGACATAGGAAAGACCATTAAGGCCCTTTGAACAGATTATGATGGCAAATATTGCTCAGAAGAATTTGAAGTTTTATGTGTAGAGGATGACATTTGAAGAGAGCTTACAACTGCATATATACCACAACAAAATGGTATATCTAAGAGGAAAAATAAAACCATTCTCAACATGGTTAGAAGCTTGTTGGCAAGAGGAAGAGTTTCAAAGACTTTTTGGCCGGAAACAGTAAACTAGAATATTTATGTTTTGAACAGAAGTCCAACTTTTGTTGTTCAAAATATTGACACCAAAAAAGGCTTGGAGTAGGAGAAAACCAATTGTAGATCACTTCAGAATCTTTGGATACATCGCATATGCCCATATCCCTGATGAGAAAAGGAAGAAACTTGATGACAAGGCTGAAAAATGTGTTTTTCTTACTGTAAGTGAAGCATCCAAAGCATATAAATTGTTCAATCCACTCACAAAGAAGATTGTGACCAACAAGGATGTTATTTTTTATGAAGAGAACACTTGGGATTGGAATATGCATCAACCTACCCAAGTACTTTATGATAATGATGCTGAACAGGACCAAATTTTGGCACCCTGTATGTTTGAAAATTCATCAAATACAACTTCTATAGCTGCCAAAACTTCACCAACAGTTGCTGAAGTTAATGAAGTGAAAGCTCAGTCTCATCATCGTGTTAGGAGAAGCCCTACTTGGATGAAGATTATGAGGTAACTGGAATTGAAGATCCAATTACTCATTTTGCTTTATTTTCAAACTGTGATCCTATAATTTTTGAGAATGTTGCCAAAGAAGAAAAATAGCAAAAAGCAATGGATGATAAAATTGATGCCATTAAAAGAAATGATACTTGGAAGCTATCCAATCTTTTGAATGGACACAAAACCATTGGTGTAAAGTGGGTTTTCAAAACAAAGTTGAAAGAAAATGGTGAAGTTGACAAGTACAAGGCACGCTTGGTGGCCAAGGGATACAAGCAACAATATAGGATCGACTATACAAAAGTTTTTTCTCTAGTTACAAGACTTGACACAATTAGATTGGTGGTTGCATTGGTGACACCGAATTCTTGACCTATTTTCCAACTAGATGTCAAATCGGCGTTCTTGCATGGGTACTTGGACGAACAAATATTTGTCAAACAACCCCCTGGTTATGTCAAAATAGGTAATGAGCATAAAGTTTACAGATTGAAAAAAGCCATTTATGGGCTAAAACAAGCTTCACAAGCTTGGTATAGTCGCATTGAGACTTATTTCCTTAAAGTTGGTTTTTCAAAATGTCTTTATGAACACACACTTTTTGTTAAGATTGGAGATAAAAGGAAAATGCTCATTGTTTGTTTGTATGTTGATGATCTTATATTTACTTGAAATTGTGATGTCATGTTTAAAGAATTCAAGAAGTGTATGATGGAAGAGTTTAAAATGTCTGATCTTGGTATGATGTATTACTTTTTTGGCATATAAGTGGTATAATCAAATGTTGGGATCTTTATTATCAAAAGAAATATGTAGGAGAAATTTTGGACAGGTTTCAAATGAAGGGGTGTAATATTGTAGACACTTCAATTAAGTTTAGCTTAAAATTGCGCAAAGATCATTAAGGAAAAAAGGTTGACAACAGACTTTACAAACAAATTGTGGGCAGTTTGATTAATCTAACTGCAACAAGACTAGATATAATGTATTCTGTGAGTTTAATAAGTAGATATATGGAGAATCCTATAGAAGTGCATTTGTTAACTGCCAAGAGAACTCTTCGTTATTTGTAAGGAACTAGAGATTTTGGGCTATTTTACAATAATGGAGAAGAGTCCAATCTGTTGGGATTTATTGACAATGATTATGCAGGAGATCAAGATGATAGGAGGAACACTTCAGGTTATGTTTTTATGTTTAGGACAGGTGTTATTTCATGGTCATCCAAAAAGCAATCAATTGTCACCTTGTCAAGTACAGAAGTTGAATTTGTTGCTTGCTGCTACAACTTGTGCTTGGCAAGCTATTTGGTTAAAAAGAATTCTTGAGGAGCTGCAATTCAAGCAACCAGGAGCTATTACAATTTTTTGTGACAACAATTCAACAATCAACTCTCTAAGAATCTTGTGTTACATGAAAAAAGCAAGTACATTGATGTAAAGTTTTATTTCTTGAGAGATCTTAGCAATGATGGAACAATTAATCCAATTTATTGCAGGAGTGAAGATCAACTTGCTGATATATTCACCAAGGCCTTCAAAATGAAGTCCTTTGTGAAGCTCATAAGGTTACTAGATGTTTGCATGCTGAAACCAGTCAAGATTTTAAACTGAATGTTAGCAAACATCAATTTAAGGGAGGGATTGTTAAAATAATGGTTGTTCTTTTTTTTGCACGTTCAACTAATTTATTTCCCAGTTGTCCTAGTTTTTAAGAGTTTGTTATTTCTTAGTTGCTTCAGTCCAAGTTATTCTATTTTAGGAGTAATAGGTACAGATCATAGGTTGTTATGGATCCTATGTTGATGGTGTTTCTACTATGTAGTTGTCTATTTAAAGGTTTCAACGTTCTAAATAAAAGATAAGTTTTAGTCTCATCTCTACGCAAAACGGCCTTTCATTCCCTTGTTTCTCCTCTCCTTTAGATATTTCACACCTTTGTTTTATTGTTTTGAATTCAATAGTAACATCTAACTAAATTGTATCGCTCAAAAGTAATTTGCAAGTCTAAAAGGATCAAATCTATCCATTGATTTTACAAAAAAATGGATCCAACAAATTATGCAACTCGAGTAAACACTTTACAATACTAAAACATTGCCTCTATTACGTAAGGAACAAGAGTGGGACTGAAAATTTACCTCTTCAAAGGCTAATGGCATCTTAATAACCTATTTACAATTAATTCATACTTGAAAAACAATATAAAAACCTTGTAAGATTGCAAAATAGAACAGTCACTGATGATGTTTTAGCTCGGTTGTGTTTCAAGAGACTTACCTTTACTTTCTTTAAGCTTGTTTCTACCTCTTCCGGTGAACCATAGAAATGAAATCATGCGGAATCTAAGTTCTCCTGTAAATTATATTTATTGCAAAAACAACAATGTTGATACATATTAGATATGATATGAATATAGATTTCTGCATCTTCAACTTCAGTACTTACCACAAAACTAGGAAATGTCAAGGTTATGTCCCTGAAGAATAAGAAAATGACATGTTATTTTTATAAATATGAACTTTTGTCAAGAAAAATCGGCTAGTATTAATTTTATTAATTATTTGATTTCATGCGTACTTGATGATGTACACGATACATTGCTTAACTTGTTATCAATTTTAAAAAGCACAAACAAGTTAAGTCTTACTTCAAATATGGAAGAGTCATATTCTTCAACAGAGAAGGGTTCTTTGACACGAATTTTTTCCATTCTTCTAAGTCAATCTTTCCATCACCTTTTGTATCAGCATCACTAAAAGTCTAGAAAAAAAAGACAAAATTTAGGATGGAAGGACAAAATAACCAAGAAATAGTGTAGTTGAAAGAGTTAAGTTATATGAACCTTATTCACAATAGTTTCAACGACATCATCGGAAAGAATGAGATCTGATTCATGTAGAAGTGCCAATACCATCTCCTTTAACTGTAAATTGATATCAAATTATAAGCTTAAGTTACTGAATGTAAAATTTTGGAAGTACAATTTAGCAGCCTTTACCATATTAGAGGGGTGACACTATAATGGTAAGTGATTGCGATATTTACCTCCTCCCACTCAATGAAACCAGTCTGCCTTAGATCATACAATTTGAAAGCAACTGCAAAAGAATTTTGCTAACTTAGTAGAAGGTATTTAAGAAGCACAGAAAACAGCGTATGTTTATGAGTTCTTTCAGTTTAACTTACACAAGAACTATTCACACAAAAGAAGAGAGTTTTAGTAGCAGCATGTATAGGACATGATGCATTTCCAAGGCAGAAACACTTTAAAGAATTCTATGATAGAGGAAATGGTCTCACATGCAATTTTGTCCTCTACAGGTGCATTTGGATGAAAGACACCCAATGATCGAATAAATTCCTCAAAGTCAATGACCCCATTTCGCTTGACATCAAACAGATCAAAGATCTGCAAAAGAAAAATACCCAGAAATTATTGTAAAACAGGATTCACATCGGTGCAGAATATGGCAGTGGTTTTTGCTGTTAAAATTGTTATTGATACACAAATATAGATCAATATCCACGACCAAGAGCCAGCAATACACACCCTGTCAGCAAAAAGATTCCTCCTATTCCTGTTCCTGAAGAGTGCAAGCTGCAACTCCTCCTGTACACAAGAACCAAATACAATTGCCTTTCTTTAGAATGAAGTCCAACTTAAAATTAATCAGCAATAATGAATGTAGAATCTAAATTAGTAATAAGGAAAACACCTTGTGAATAAGCCCATCATCAATTATTGAGCTGCTTAATTTCTTAAACAGCTCATACAAGGCCTCCACTTCCCTAACAGTGACTGCAAAGAAGAGGAAAATCATTGTATTTCCAAAATCAGTCTCAAGGAATTTTGTTAGGTGATTACAAACAGAGAAATCAAATGTATGATTTTATTGAGCAGCACACTCGCTACTGCAACTAGACAAATTAACTAGCTAAAATTGTATCACGAAATTTGCAACTTCCTTTTAATTAAGCCAAGTTCTCTATTTTTTTTTTTTCTCATTTCTTTTTATGCCAGATATGTTGTGAACGTTATCTTTCTATATTTCAATGCCAGTGAAATCATGATTGTTTCTAGCAATATCTTATCTATTTAATAATTCAACCAACCCAATTAAGATATTCTAGAGGCTGCAACAGACTAGGCTCACTACTATCACACAGTAGCATCATTTGTTCAAGTCAAGTTTTACTCCACAACTGGAATGCCAAGACTAGAAGATATTCCATGAACCAAAACAACTAATTTACTATTTCACTTCAAAGTTTCAAGGTGCAGGTGTCATGACTTATGTGTCGTTCTAACATTAAGTAGAATATATGCTTTTTTATCACTTTAATAATACTGAGAGACTTAATGCAGGGTTCATAAGCAGACAGATTTGGAAGATGATATGAGAGGTTTTCTCCTGTGACAATAATACCAGGTTGAAGCTTGGTTAGACTGGTTAATCGGGTGTAGCAGCATTGCTGCAATCTTTGTTTCCCGATATCAATACAATTGGATTCATTCTCATAATCTCTTTTGTTTATGAGATATATTTTGGAAGATTGGACTGCGTTTGGCTAGTTTTGCAGGTAGAGATCTGGTGGAGTAACAGGAGGGATTCATCAGAAGATAAATAATTAAGCACAGGCAAAAAAAGTCGGGAAAGTAGCAAGAATTGTACAGGGAGAGATAATGACTGACAAGGTGTTTCAGCAGCAAGAACAGTAGACTCCTCATAACCAGGGGTTCGTCTACTATTTTTTGTCAAGACACAACCCATGAGCAGAAATAGCACGATTTATCCACAAAACATTTGTCAATCAATAGTATTCATAAGTTCACCACCTGTCAATAGCCAAGAAAATATCTGTCAGCAATAATGCTTCAAAACTTACGGTAACTTGATAACAGAGTGATATTAAATGGGCAATGGATTTAGTCACTAATTCAACATGCATACCGATGATGACTAGCATGCATGATGACTAAAAGTGTTAGAATTAACATGTTTTGAGTGTCAATTATTTAAATGACTTAAGCCAATTTAACTTGGATATGCATTACATTATATACCATTTATTCTTATTTTTCTTCTCAATATGAGACTTACATATTCAAAATAATTTATACAACAGATTAATATAAGCAAATCCTACAGCTTATAACGTTTCTATTGAAACATCTGCAATACAATATCTCTAGAAATTGATGGAATCAAATGAACGTAGGCACAATGCTACTTGAGAACAGGTGGAACTAACTTGTCTTTTTGGACAAAACTAGCAAGAACCAGAGCTTAGTTACAGAAACAGAGGCTCACCTCTAGAATGGACATCCAAAAATTCCAGCTCTGTACCTTTCACACTCTTTATTATTCAACACTAGTTACCCTTCTAAAATAACCTATTTGAAATATATGGTTTAACTTTAGTAATCATTTGGGTAAAAAAATCTCAGCAGTAGATATACTTTATTCCCCTAATTTTCATCAATAAAATCAAAAAATAAAAATAAAAACCATTAATCAGAAGAGAGTGCTACAAATGGACAAAATTCATATTGCTTATGAACCATTGAACGGCTCCTTTCTTTATAGAAGGAGCAGACACAAAGCAAAAAAGTAAAATACTATTGAGAAAACTCTTTTCAACTAAACCAACAATTTAGTATCCTTTCACAACTAATAGGACCAAGCAACCAACAACCTAATCACCAACTTGAAGATGTGTAGGATATTTAAATATAAACAGATATCAAGGAAATTTCAGCAACTTCCATAATTTAATAATAATTGAACCCATAATGCAGACAAAGCTTATGCCTGCAGATCTGACGTCCCTGATAAACTCAAAAAACTATGAAATTTTCAAGATAAGTCTGATGATGCCAGTCAAGCACATATCAACCAGGAAAAATATATTAAATCAATACAGTCCCCAATTTTTTTTTATTATAATAAAGAGATTAATTTGAATTGTAAACTATTAATACTTTTATCAAAATTTCAGCTCTTAGTTATTATATGTATCATTATCTCAGATGAAAAAAACCAGAAAGAGCAAAATTCTACGATTTAAGGAAACAAAGTTCATTCTGTTTTCTTCTCCCTAAACACGATTTTGTCGGCAACCGAACAAGTGGTAAGGTGTACATAGAAAGGTCCAAATGCAAAAGTTTATTTTATCATTACAATTTCATAGAACTTCGCAAGAATCTGTGAACAAAAACTATTTTCAAGTACTAGTTATTTTTCAGAACAAAACATTTCAGACTTCTCATACTAATTTTCAAACCTAAGATCGCATCTAATCTGTTTAGCTGCCAAGAAATTGTAGGAAAGAGAAAGAAATACAGTTATGTATGCAATTGTAAAACTATTTTTATTAATTTATTCATACCATCTTATATGAACATCATGTGATTAGAAAATATGATTGATCACTTATTCTCCTACTTCAAAATCGCTCCGTTACAAACCATCTCTTTATATGGATAAATTACTTTTTGCATTCATAGTTTTACTCTTATATTTTCTAATTCAACAGACAGTCATGATTTGATGAAAAGAAAACCATAAGCATCTTCACTCGTTTTGGTCAACCACATTTACCTTTAACAAAATACTGAGACATACAAACTTTTCCTTTTCCCTCCAAAATTTCTCAACAGAAAATTCAATGCTAACACAAATTCAAAATAACCAATTCCATTAACAGCATCGAATTCTTAGCAGCTTGAACACGCAAATGAAAGAAAAACACCACAGCGAAAAAAAAAAAGAGAGAGAGAAAAGAAAAGAAAATGAAAAAACTAACCGGATAGAAACAGCCGTCCGGTTAAACTTGAGTGTGAGACAGCTGAAAATGTAGCTAGTTTTGTTGGTGCCTAGCGAGTAGCGAAAAAGGGATTAAAAAAGGAAAAAGTGCAGGATTTGACTCTTGAGCTTCAGCTTATAGAAATGAAACGGGGCGTGGCGGTAGCGATCGTCTTCAAATATTTGTTTTGATTGGAGGATTTATTGAGCTTCGGAGCTTTGGAAGATGAGATTGGGTGGCGAAAGGCCCGTATTTAATTACACTTACAGTGAGAGGGAGGAAGAAAGCTTGAATTTTGAAAAAATTTTAAAATAAAAATATGAAAATATATAAATAATAATATTTTTTAATATAATATAATATAATAATATATTATTATATGATTTTACAAAATAAAAATAATAATTAATTATATAATAATATATTATTATTTGGATATAAAATTATATATAATTTATATTTAAAATTTTGTTAATAAAAATATGGACATAATTATTATAAATTTATAAATAAATAATAATATATTATTATAAAATTAAATTATTTTAAATTAAAACTAAATCAACAAGCCGAACAAATTATCATGTCACGTGTAATGTTACCTTTTACTTGTAACTTTTTCCATCTTTCCTGTACAGCTGTCCCCACCGAGTCCGCTCCGTACACGCAGCTCGCGGCGCCTTACTTCCAGAAGTATATTTATTTTTAAATAATTATATATTTATTAACTTTTTTTATGAGTATAGTTTAATTTACATAGATAAATTAATAAAAATAGTATTGTATTACTATTTTATTACTAAAAATTACAATTTTTATGAATAAAAAATATATTTTTGAATTCAATAAATAGTTTCCAATAAGAACAACTAATTTTAAACCCCATGATTACATTTTATCAATTCCTTTTATATGTACAAGAAATTTATTTATTTGTTAAATTTCCTTAAAGAAAAGCACTATTCCAAAATTTCAACAGCCGTTGGATCAAAGAACAATTTCTTCAGTTGAGAAATCCAAAATGGCTGCTTAGATTGAATTAGATTGATTCAGACTAAAGTGTAAAGCCAATTCCTTAATGTTGAAAAATAGGATTCTCTCAGATTTCACTGTCTCAATTCTTAATCAAAATAATAAAAAAGTAAACGAAACGCGCCAAAAGTAAGAGGTCTCAATTAGATTGTGCAACAACTTTCCCTATGGGGAGAGCAAAAATGTAACCTAGATATGCATCAATGGGTTCGACTTTTAAAAGAGAGTTGTATGATACTGATTGACTGAAAGCTATACGTTTTGTCTATCAACCGTATGTAATTTAGGTATAGGTGTCACCTCACATATTTAAGCTGCAAATTTGAAGATTAATAATATTAAAGTTAAGCCAACACAGTTTATTGGTATATAAATTAGGTTAATCGGGTCTATCGAACTAGGTGTAATTTATTCTAAGTTTAGGTTTGGAAAAAAAATTTGGGTTTCAGGTTTCAAATCTAGCAATTTACACTTAGAATTTTTGTTTAACCCCAATTTATTAAAATAAACCACACTTTGAATCTATCTATTTAATTTTAAAAAGGATAAAAATATCTCTACAATTTTAAAGATGGTAATAGCTCATGTAGAGTTATTTTGATAATTATATATCACTTAAATATAATTTTGATTGTATGACTTTTTAACCATGGAAAATATGATCCTAATCTTAAGGTTTTTTTGTCAATAAAATCTCTTTCAATTAATCTTATGGGTTAGCATAAATTTAATAGAGTAAATTTGGACAAATTCAAGCTGAATAAATTTAAGTTTGAGTTTGTTAGAGTTTAACTCGACTCAAAGAAATCGAGCTTGAGTTTGAGGAGTTTTAAAAATTCCATACTATAGAATTTTTTAAATTTAATTTTAATTATAAACTTGTTAATTATAATTTGTAAAATTTAATTTTTTCTAAGAAAATAAAATGTGAAAGGGAATTGAGTTGTGATAAAAAGTGCAAGAGTATGCCTATTTATAGTGGGTATAATGCCTTGTTGGAGTGTATATTTTTAATGTCAGATTTTTTGCCAAAAGGTATTTACATTTTAGCAAATTTATTATGCAAAATACATTTTCCAAAATCACTTCTATTCTCACAGAGTCGAGGCATATGAAGAATGAGTTTTTGGTCCATTTAGTCTAATGCTTAGGATATTGTCTTTTATGTCAAAGATACTAGTTTGATTCTTGTAAGAAATAAGTATTTATTCTTCATCATTTTCATTGATGAATAATCACCCACTATTTGGCTTGGAAAGGTTGCTCGTAAGCTTCCTTTCTCCCAACAAGCAAAACGAGACCTGATTTACAAAGAGAGAGAGATACAAAGAAGACCTGGTGATAATGTTTTTTGTGAGATTTCGAAGTGTCTTAGAAAGACTTGGATGCATAGAGAGAAGAAAGAAGTGGTAAGGAAGAAGAGAAGATATTCTTTTTCATTTTTAATTGTGAATTTACCTTAACTTTAATGTTTAATAGACCACTTTGCCCTTTTACTTTATATTTTTTATTATTGAAGTTTGAATTTAGGTAAAAGAATATAATTTATGCGTTCAATGATGGAAAAGTATTTTTGAGCCAAACAACCCAAACCGTACGTGGAAAAGTGTAATTTACTTAAGGCCAAACGACTATTTCCCACCCAAGGTTTGATGTTTTCTCAAAAGTCCCCCCTTTAACTATGAAAACACCAAACACCCACCCATGGCCGGTTAGATTTAACCAAACCCTAACGTCTGAAAATTTTATCTCCTTTTGCCCCCCTAAACTTTAAAAACTAAAATTTTCTCCCAGCTTAAGTTTTAAAAAATGGCAGTTTCACCCTAGGGTTTGGTTTTGAAATCTCCGATGACCATTCCGGCTCCATTACCGATGGCCTCTCCCTCCCGAAGCAATCTCTCCTTCCGACGAATGTTTTCCTCCCATTTGGAGGATCGATCGATATCGGCTTGACCTTGGGAGACGAAGAACTTCATCGGGAAAGACGAAGCTCCCAAGGCCAAGCCGACGCCGATCGATCCTCCAAATGGGAGGAAAACATTCGTCGGAAGGAGAGGTTACTTCGGGAGGGAGAGGCCGTCGGCAATGGAGCCGGAACGGTCGCCGGAGATTTCAAAATCAAACCCTAGGGTGAAACTGTCATTTTTTAAAACTTAGGCTGGGGGAAAATTTTAGTTTTTAAAGTTTAGGTGGACAGAATTAGATTCTATTTTAGTTTATTTTTAATATTATAACAAAAATGACGATTTTACCCCTATCACACTTAGGGTTTGATTAAATCTAACTGGTCATGGGTGGGTGTTTGATGTTTCCATAGTTAAAGGGGGGACTTTTGAGAAACATCAAACCTTGGGTGGGAAATAGTCGTTTTGCCTTTACTTAATTTAACAAAGAAGTCAATTTTTTGCTGCCTTTGTAAATTAAGTGTGTTACATCGATGGAGACAAAAATCTGTTGAAAGAAAGAGTTTGGGTAGAAAGTTAATTAAGGTGTTGAAGAAATAATTTAATAAGCAAGGGATTGCTCGTATGCCATGGCCTTCAGCTTATTTCCTTTTGTTTTTGGGCTAAATGACTATTTTCCACCAAAGCTTAGTGTAAATACAATTTTTTATTTGTTAATTATCCAAAATTTAAATATTTTTATTTTTATTAAATTTCTTTGATATTATTAAAGATAAAATTATTATTTAAAAATAATATTTTAAAAATTAAAATTTTATCATTTTTTACCCCATAAATTTAAAAACTAATAAAGTTACCTTTACCAAAAATTTGGAAAACTTATATTCCCTTTTAAAGTTTTTGCAAGTAACTGCCGACGATCGAAAATGACAACAACGATGGTGTTCTCCTTCTTTTTGGGTTTCTCTTTCAACTACAATTAATTTCTTATCATTATTGGTTATCTTGTCCCCTCATTGACAATGCGACTAAGAGACTAAAATTTGGGTCTCTTTATCACTTCATCATGGACAGTATACCCAAATGATTACTGTACCATATATTTCAAACAGGTTAATTTAGAACCAGTGTTGAAAGGTATAGAGCTATATATGTACAAGAGCTGGAATTTTCATATGTCCACTCTTGAGGTGAGCTTATGTTTTTCTGTAACGAAGCTCTAGTTCTTTCTAGTTTTGTCCAAAAAGAGAAGTTGGTCCCACCCGTTCTCTACAGTATAATTGTGACTGTTAGTCCTCGGAAAATTTGTCACCATGTATCAATTTGATAAAAAAATTTAGAATAGTGTTATAATTTTTTATAGTTTTTATAGGAAAAATAATTTAGAATAGGTTCAAATTGACCTAAAAAATTGGGTCACATTTGGGTTGATACAAAATCAACCAAATTGAGTAAATTAACCTAAACTAATTTAAATATTTTAAACAAAATATTGTATAACATTATAATAGTAAAAAAAATTTAATATTTTTTATTTTCTTCATTTGGGAGAAATAATTTCAATTCACAAAATCCCTATTTTTTAATTCGAATTAATAAAAAAATTAATACTACATCATCAAATACTAAATATGTATCATCCAAAGATATTCATTTTAATTTAATAACTCTTTTTGACAGACTTGTAAACAAATTGTTTATAGTTTTTTTTTTTTTTGTTAGTGTGTTATAAATACTACTTATTTAAACTTATTATATTTGGTGTGACATATTAATATACTTGTTTAATAAAAGTCACGTTCATTATATAGATTAAAAATTAAATTTTTTAACTATTAATAAGTAATTATTAATGTCGTTAAGTGTCAATTGTGTTATTTTGAAGTTGAAGTTGTATACTTATTCAAATTCTTGATTATTTATTTTTTTATCTTTACAAGTAATCATTTAAAGAAACAATAAATGAACTATAAATATTAACTTGAAATAGAATAATTTTGTTTTGACAAAATATCGTTTTGTGTCAAAATGTCTTTTTATATATTATTTTATAATAAATTGTGTTAGGCCAAAGGACTATTTCCCACCCAACTTATGTTATTTTCTCAAGTTTCTCCTCGTTAACTTTGAAAATCCTATTTATCCACCTGTAACTGGTTAAAATTAACGGTTTCAAGAGTAAAATCGTTATTTTGTCTACATTATTAAAAATAAACTTAAATTTTATTTTATTTTTCCCCTAAACCTTAAAAACTAATAATTTCTCCCAACTTAAGTTTTAAAAAATAGCATTTCCCCCTCTAGGGTTTTCATTTTTTTGGAGTTAGTTTTTCAATGTCGTTTCTTCCTCTCCGTCACGGCCTCCTTCTGAGGTTGTCTTGGGCACCGTCATCTCGACGAAGACGAATCGTCTTCATTTAGAGACGAAGATGAGGACGACGAAGAGTCTTCGTCATCAAAGAAGACCTCGTCTTCACCGACAACCATGCCCAGGATAATCATCGGAAGGAGACCGCACCAAAGAGGAAGAGACATTGCTTGAAGGTCGCTAGAGAGGAAGAAACAACATCGAAAAACTAACTCTGAAAAATTGAAAATCCTAAAGGGGAAAATACTGTTTTTTAAAACTTGGGTTAGGGAAAAATGTTAGTTTTTAAAATTTTAGAAAGGAAAATGAGATAAAGTTTTCAGCGGTTAGAGTTCCGTTAATTTTAACAGACTATAGGTGGGTAAATGAGATTTTCAAAGTTAATAGGGAGAAACTTGAGAAAACCGCATATTTTGGGTGGGAAATAGACCTTTGGCCATTGTGTTATCTTTGATATTTGACAAAGTGTGTTACTTTGTAACAAATTATGTTGTTACATGTTATGGTTTTACACAACTTTACTTATTATAAAGTTTTGGTTAATTCGAATAGAGTTAAGTCAACCCAAAACATATTTCGGTTAAATTTAAGATTGAAAAATTTTAATACGATTTTATTTTAGATTTAATTAGGGTTTAGACTCTTGATCCAAAATCTGAATTAACATGATACGAATACAACTCAATAATACAAATTGTTAGGTTTAGTGCCTACATTCATTTGTCTCCATCAATTTCTAGAAATATAGCATTGGAGATAGTTCAATCGAAACATTATAAACTATAGGATTTGTTTATATCAATCTGTTGTATCAGTTATGTTGAATATATATATAGGTCTTATATTTGGGAAGAAAAATAAGAATGTTGTGTATATAATGTAACGGGTATCGAAGTTAGATTGGTTTTAGACATTTTAACGGTTAAAACCCAACTATGTCAAAGAAGTTAAAGGGCTGAAGATTTCTAACAGTTCAGTCATCATCAGCATGCATAATGACTTGAGTGACTAAACCCATCATGTCCTACCTAAACTTAAAAAAACTCATAAATATATGCTGTTTTCTGTAAGGCAGACTGGTTTCATTGAGTGGGTAGAGGTAAATATTGCAGTCACTTGGCCATTACAGTGTCACCCTTCTAATATGGTAAACGCTTCTAAATCGTACTTCCATATTTTACATTCAGTAACTTAAGCTTATAATTTGATATCAATTGACAGTTAAAGGAAGGAGATGGAATTGGCACTTCTGAATGAATTAGATCTCCTACTTTCAGACGATGTCGTTAAAACTATTGCGAATAAGGTTCATATAACTCAATTCTTTTAACTACACAATTTTTTGGTTATTTTGGTCCTCCCATATTAAATTTTGTCTTTTTTTCGTAGACTTTTAGTTATGCAGATATAAAAGGTAGTGAAAAAATTAACTCAAAAGAATGGAAAGAATTTATACAAAAAAAAATCTCTTTCTGTTGAAAAACATGACTCTTCTATATTTAAAATAAGTCGTAATTTATTTGCATTTTTTAAAACTAATAATAAATTAAATGATGTATCATTTATATCATAAAAATGCATGATATCATATAATTAATAAAATCAATTCAAGCTGATTTTTTCGATAAAAGTTCATATTTAGAAAAATAACATGTCATTTTCTTATTCTACAAGGACATAATATGGATATTTTTCTAGCTTCGTGGTAAGTACTGAAGTTGAAAGAGGAGAAATCTAGATTTATATCATATCTAATATGTATCGATATTATTGTTTTTTTACAATAAATATAACTTACAAACAAACTTAGATTCCACATGATTTCATATCTATGATTCACTAGAAGAGATAGAAGAAAGCTTAAAGAAAGCAAGGTGTGAGTCTCGTGAAATACAACTGAGCTAGAACATCGTTTGTGATTGTTGTACTTTGCAATCTTTCGGGTTGTTTATATTGTTTTTTTGATAGAAATTAATTGCAAATAGTTTAGTCTTTTGAAGATGCTATAAGCTTTTGAAGAGGTTTATTGAAGTAATTTGAAAAGGGTAAATTAGACATTTTATTTGTTTCACCTTGTCTCTATTGGTTAAAAAAATAAAATTCCAAAAAAACCCAAAATGACATTTGATATCATACAATTAAAATGTGGAATCGTATCATGTAACGGCGTAATAAAATATTATTTATTTTAATAATTTATTAAATTTCTACTAGGGTTTCATTTATTTTACTTGCTTTTTATTTGTGAAAGGCCAAAAGACTTGCTCGCACCTAAGTTTAGTATATTTTCAAACTTTTATCTATAAAATTTAAAGAACTTAAATACTCATCATTCTCTTAAAATTTTTTATTAGAATTAAAAGTAAAACTATTATTTAACAAAAAAATTTTAAAAATAAAATTTTATCTCATTTCACCCTTTAACTTAAAAAACTACCCATTTCTCCTCACCAAAAGTTTTAAAAACTTACCTATTCCCCTGGGGTTTTCTCTTTTTTTTCATCTTTATTGACGATTGGAGTTTGTCGATGTCTCTGTCGTTCAAGCGAAGATCAACTCTATCTCTTCCTCCTGACATTCTTTTTCCCTCCAGATTGGTATCTCCCTCATTTGATCTTTTATATTGAAATGAAAAAAAATCTAAAGTTGGGTTTGTCGACACTCAATTCTTCGTCGTCTCTTCCCACACAATCTTTGATGCACAATCTTCGTCTCTCATTGTTCATTGATGAACCTAGCCATCATGCGTGAAAACAAAACAACTCTTCGTTTTCCTGCACGATAAAGCCACACCAAGGGGATTTTGGTTGGAGAGAGAGCATGTCGGGGAGGGAGAGTTTGGTGGGTTGAAGAAGGCCTTCAAAAGTTGTTTCAATGGTCAAAAAATAAATCATAAGAGAAAATACAACTTTTAAAATTTCAAATAAAAAAATTATGAACTTTTAAAATTAGGTTAAAAAAATATAATAAAATTTTATTTATTTTAATATTATTGATGAAATAATAATTTTACTCCTATAATTAGTAAATAATTTTAATAAAAATTAAATAATAAATAAATATTTAAATTTTAAAAATTTTACGAAAAAAATTTAAAAAGCACTCAACCTGGGGTAGGAGTAAGTTTTTTGGCCTTCTTAAAAATTACATCAGGCCGAAGCCTGCCGCAATCACTCATTTGCCATTCCATAAATGCCCAGCTCACCCAAATTTCAAAACGTTATCGTATCATTTTTCCGCACCTCTATTGCTCTCCCTTTAAACCCTACTAGAATCCTATCTGATAATCTGCGCCAAAACAAATCCCTATGATGGCTCTCTCCAAACCCACTTTCCTCACCCATTTCAAAACCCTAGCCACTCCTTGCTACCACCGCCGCCCTCTGCCGTTTATCACTGGCCGTTTCCTCTCCTTCGCCACGCCCGAAGAAGCTGCCGCCGAGCGTCGCCGTCGCAAGCGCCGTCTCCGCATCGAACCACCTCTCTCCTCTCTCCACCGCTCCCAACAACAGCAACAACAACTACCCCCAAAGCCCATCCAAAACCCTAACGCTCCGAAACTCCCTGAAACCGTTGCTGCTGTTTCTGGTAACCGTCTCAACCTCCACAACCAGATCCTAACCCTCATCCGAAAGAATGATCTCGAAGAAGCCGCGCTCTTCACGCGGCATTCTGTGTACTCCAACTGCCGTCCGACGATTTTCACCGTGAATGCCGTTATGGCGGCGCAGCTCCGTCAGTCAAAGTACTCCGATCTTTTGTCTCTTCATAGGTTCATTACTCAAGCGGGTGTGGCGCCAAATGTGATTACTTATAATCTTTTGTTTCAAACTTACTTAGATTGTAAAAAACCTGACACTGCGCTCGAACATTACAAGCAGTTCATAAACAACGCTCCCTTTAATCCATCGCCCACGACTTATAGGATTTTAATTAGAGGGCTGGTGGACAATGGGAAGCTTGAGAAGGCTATGGATTTGAAGGAGGAGATGTTTGTTAAGGGTGTTGTGGCAGACCCTGCTGTTTATAGTTATTTGATGATGGGTTGTGTTAGAGCAGATGATCCTGATGGGGTGTTTAGGCTTTATGAGGAATTGAAGGAGAAATTGGGAGGTGTTGTGAGTGATGGGATTGTGTATGGGAGCCTGATGAAGGGTTATTTTATGAAGGGTATGGAGGAGGAGGCAATGGCATGTTATGATGAGGCTGTGGGGGAGAATTCAAGTGTGAAAATGAGTGCGGTTGCATATAATAATGTGCTTGATGCTTTGTGTAAGAATGGGAAGTTTGATGAGGCTTTAAAATTGTTTGATAGGATGATTGGTGAGCATAATCCTCCTAGGAGGTTGGTGGTGAACTTGGGGAGTTTTAATGTGATGGCTGATGGGTATTGTGCTGAAAGGAGGTTTGAGGAGGCTATTGAGGTGTTTAGGAAGATGGGTGAATATAGGTGTAGTCCTGATACATTGTCATTCAATAATTTGATTGATCAGCTGTGTAAGAATGGAATGTTGGGCGAGGCTGAAAAGCTCTACAGAGAAATGGGGGAGAAGGGGGTGAATCCGGATGAGTATACTTATGGTGTTTTGATTGATACTTGTTTCAAAGAGGATAGAGTTGATGATGGGGCAGCATACTTTAAGAAGATGATTGAATCAGGCTTGAGGCCTAACTTGGCTGTTTATAACAGATTGGTTGATCAGTTGGTTAAAGTGGGGAAGATTGATGAGGCGAAGTCATTTTTTGATATAATGGTGAAGAAGCTGAAGATGGATGATGCAAGTTATAAGTTTATCATGAAGGCATTGAGTGATGGGGGCAAGTTGGATGAGGTGCTTAAGGTTGTAGATGAAATGTTGGATGATGATGGGGTTGAGTTTAATGAGGAGTTGCAGCAATTTGTGAAAGGGGAACTGGGGAAGGAAGGTAGAGAAGATGATTTAGTGAAGCTTATGGAAGATAAGGAAAGGCGAAAGGCCGAAGCAAAGGCTAAAGAAGCAGAAGCTGCGGAAGCTTCCAAGAAGAGTGCAAGAGATGCCATATCTTCTTTAATTCCATCAAAATTGTTCGGTAAAAAAGACAGAACAGAGAACCCTGAAAATGCTAATGTGGTTGAGGCTTCTACTGCTGATTCTATTGGCAATACAGAAGCTGGGAAAGAGGAGGTTGAAGAAGCAACTGTTTCGGCAAACTCAGAAGAAATCAATAGTGAGGATATAGAAGAAATAGCTAGTAAAAATGACGGTGAAACTGGATTAAATGCATGAAAGTATTTACGGGGAATGGTAATATTTTGTGTTTCATCTCTTGATTGAAAAATAGTTAGAGCATGAACCTAATGATTCTTCTTCTCTAGTTAATTTATACCCAGTAATGTGGAATGCTTGAAACTTGGAGGGTTCATCTAATTTTTCTGTAGATTGGCACAGATTTCTTATTCTCCATTGTAGCACTTTTATGTATTGAAACTTCCACAGTGGAAGCAACAACTTGAACCATGATAACAGTTATTTCTACTAATATATAGAAGCGATTCTGAGCCCTGAAAGATTTTCTGTTTTAGCCAGATGAAAATTCAAGACCATGGTATTTAATAAGTCGAATTGACATTTAAAATCAATAAACATGAAAGTTGGCTTTTGCCTTCTTATACAAAGAGGATGCTGCAATATAAGTTTAAGTTCCATTAGGCCTATTACTATAGATTGAGCACTGTCAATCTTGTTTGCTCTGTAAGATCTGTTTTCCAGGCTCAGCTTTACCGATTTAGTTCTCTGCCACTACCAGGGAAAACGGTGACTTATGGATGAGGATTATAATGAGAATATGAATGAAGTAATTTAATCATTCATTAAATAAGAAAAATCTGATTCTTGAACAGTTTACTTAAGTTGAAATGCACAAGCCCTCAATTCCATTATAGCACACCTAGGAAATGTGGCACAGCTCAAAACAACAAAAACGTACAAAACAAATAATGGAGATGTTTACAAAATCATCCTCTCAGCTACATAGGTTTGGAATGCAAACACCGGCATCAGTATTCTGCTGTTCCTTCCATATCCTCCCAGTAACTCTAAGTTTCAGCTCTTTTCTGTCACCACCAGAGAAAAAAAGGGCCATATTTCGCTGGATGATGAGACCATCATGGCTATCCCTAACCTTCCGGTGACAATCCCGGATACTTCGAGGCGTACCCTCCCAAATGAGTTTCCTGCCATTAGCCCCAACCTCTAGGCTGTAGCTGTAGTTCCGCGCCTCAGTTTCATCTCCCATAAAGCGAAGGAATGCCATATACACAGGAGCTGTTCCAAGCTGGAAGGCTTCAAAGTGAAGGCAGAAGTATTGACCAAAACAATGGAAAACCTGACAAAAGGAAAAACAATAAAAGCAAAGAATTCAGTGAGAAAGTTTCGGGTATTCTCAATCCTAGTCACCAGAAACCTGTCTGGAATACAATATATAGCTGCTCCATCCACATTCTCAGGTAGGCCACAAATTATCACATGAAAGGAAATTCAAGCAACATTGCCCAGTGAATCTATAACTAAATTAGACTTAATTCTTTCCACCAATATTATAAAGCCAGGAAATGTATGATCACCATGACTTATTCCAACAAATAGAAAACACAATGATCAGTGGGAATGCAAAACCATGCAAGTTATATTTATTGGAATTCATATTAATAATATATGTAAAATATTATTACTATGAATTTCTATAAATATAACTGTGCCTAAAGGTGCACAGAAGGAGGTACCATATTGTATAAAGAGTTATTGATCAAGAAGCATAACAATAAAAGGTGTAGTTAGTAATCCAGACTTTAGAAAAAAAATTACTAATATAGTTATTATTTGACCGGGAATAATAAATCTTAAATCAGATACACTTACTGTTAGCATCCAAGTTGCATTCTCCACTTCACGAGGATTTGATTTCACATAGCGATGGTTGAATGTGCATCCTGTGTGCATATCCACTTTGTGATCATCTCTCAAATGGGCAACCAGGTATGGGATGTCACCAACAACAGAGCAATCTGATCCAGCATAAGGGCAATTATATGGTCTGAAGGTGCACATAGCCTCATGCTTAAGTTTGCTGTAATATGGAAATATCTCTGGGCATCCCAGGGTGTAATACTTGCAGGGCAGTTCCAGTGATTCAGCTACCTTCTCCAATGCTAAACACCTAATATCTCCAAGTTCCTGTCTACAAGTGGGGCACCGGTTGTGCACCCTAATTTTACAGGTGGAACATAGCGTGTGTCCATTGTGGCACTGCAGAAAAGAAACTTGGTGTAAAATGGCAGCTCATCATTTAACATTCATTGTACTAATTTATATATCTATACAATTTGGAATCTCTGAAACAACTTTTCTTCTTCTTTCAACACTTCTGCTGACACAAAGACAAATACTCTCATTACCATCAAGATTAACATTACTATTAAATGAAACAAGTAAAGAGATAGCAAGACAAGACTAAGAACATCAAAAGGGAAAATTACGACGCTATGGCTTCAAGTCTACTTAATTCCTCCAATACCTAAATATTACATTTACTTTTAAAAAAAAAATTCGTTATATCATAAATACTTTGCAATAAGTACCAGTTTGCATAAATAACATTTTTAATCCAAAGCACACGACCTCTTGGCTTAGGTCAGGTTACACATCAAGGGGGGAAAAAGTTCAAATAGGGATCCTAATTTAATACCAAGCACATTCTTGAGTCAAGCAAAAAAAGAAAAAAAAAATCTATAAGCAAAGGATGATATTCATCATTAACCTAGTCACATATAATTGGTATAATTCCAAGATTATTGTATCATAAATAGTATGCTCAAGGAGAAAATCTCAATCAATAATACCATTTAAATTGGTATTAGATCCTTATTTTCAATGGATTGTACACAATTAGTCATTTTTCTTTCCAGTTTTCTATAACAAAAATCAACAGAAATTCCAAAAACAGTAGAAAGAATAACTTCAGCAAATGTGTTCCAGCTATAATCTGTCTGGATTAGCAAAGAGAACAATGGATTTGATAATTACGATTTGAATAGATACGTAACTAATAACTTTAGTTGGACAATTGGCATGTGGTCTTTATTGAATTAAACAGAAAAATTAAATTTTCATTTAAACAAATGAACAAGTTTGACACTTCAAATAACAAAATGAGAATTTGGACCAAAGTATCCCAGTGCAAAGTTCATAGGCAATTTAAATTGACACATAACATGTGGAATATTTGTCCTAACCTAATCATCTCTAAATTTGTGAATTATTTTTCGTTGCAATCAAATAAAGCAACACAAATATGTCACAAAACAGAACCAAAAATTCCCAAATGGAAATTCCATCTATCAAATTTCTCAATACTCGAAGGCAGAATCCATACCAACTTCATAAGAACTTCTGAAAAAAACAATATTAATAAAACCTTCAAAATGATCATACCAACTCCAACTCCACAACTTTTTAACCAATTCAAGTTCTCAAATGTGACAATCCTACAGTCACCAACCCAAAATCAAACACATGAAAAATACAAAACCAATCTAAAAACAAAATCTTCACAACAACCATTTCATAAAAATTTCACCTTTAATCCAAAAACCAACAAAAATGCAAATCAAATCAACAATGCCAACAAAACCCAGTTCATCAAATCCTCAAAACACATCAAAATGAACAAATCTATACCTGATGGATTGGCGGGTACATAGAGTTTGTACAAACGGGACATTCAAGCAATTCATGAACACTAGTGGCAGGGGCAATAGCAGTTGGACCCACAATGCTATTGATGGAATTGGTATTGTTATTTGTATTGTTGATTGCATTGTGAGGCTTTGATGACGAAAATTGATGATGTTGATGATGATGAAGATTGCTGTGGTGATGGATCTCGTCCTCGTCAATTCCATCTGTGGATGTCACACACTCAATATTATCCACTTCCATTAATCTTAATACCTAAAAAGCTTAAATGGCTTTCTTTTTTTTTGGGAAATTTTCTCTCTTCTTCTATCGAGTTTCTTCCTTCAGATCAATTTTTGAGCAAGTAGAAGAAGAGAGAAAATGGGATTTTTTTATTATTTTCTCGGACACCAAACAACCCTTCTCTCTTTACAGAAAAGAGGTTCCTTTCTTACCTCTTCAATTTTAATTTTTCATATATGCATATATTTTATTTCCCGGTTGGAACATTTTGTGAAGTGTGAGAAAGAGATCTGTGCGGATCCCCGTTCATTTTCTGAAAGGAGTTGGATTTTTCATCCAACGGTTGTCAGGTTTTCAATAATTTCTTTTTGTTTTGAGTTGCATCTATCTTATCATGATTTATTATTTTATTATTAATTAATCATTTTTCAAAAAAAATTTCATAATTAAAAATCATAACACCTTGTAATTACTTGCTACAATTATTCAAAACTAATTTTAAAAAATATTTTAATTTACATTTTTGTTCAAATTGTGGATAATTTCATCTACTCTTATTTTTAAAAAATAGAATTTTCTTATTTTTTATATTGAAACTTTCCCATTTTTGAGTGAAAGAAATTAAGCCTAAATTATATCAAAATTCAAACTAAATGGGTTGTTAATCTACCTAAATTCTAATAAAAACATGTAAATTGTTGAGACTAAAAAATAAAAATATTTTTTAGGAGATATTTTTCACCTTCTCAAATAAATAAAATTATTATTTGTGCTCAATCATATCATGGGAATTATGATTAGGTAGAGACAAATAACAAAATATAAAGGGGAATATGATGTCATTTATTGTCTTTATTTTATCAAGATTTTTTTTTTTTTTGAGATTTCACTTGAATTTAATTGAATGTGAAGGTAAAAAGTACTCTATTAAAGAAGACTTTTCTAGGTTGAGATTTTAATTACGTTATTAATTTATTGCTAAATTTACTCAATTTATTTAGCAATACAAATAAACAACCATTCATTTAAAAAAATATATATGTTTGAATCATGTTAAAATTAAAAAAAAATCATTAAATATAATGTTTTGATTTTAATTTTGTTAATATTATATTATATTTTATTAATTAATTCAAAAATATAATATTATTGTGATATAATATGGTAAAATATTTTATTAATTATATATAATTGTATAAACTTAAAACAAACATCCACTTTATTAGTTGAAACTAAAACTCTAATGTAAGATTTTCATGATTAATTCATTGAATTGAATAGATAAGCACAACACTAAACCTATACTCCTCTTTGACTCTAATTTAACTTTCTTTAAATTTTTTCCACCATATTTTTATGTTCTTTTATAGTTAATTGTAATTTAAAATGGTGCATTTCATGGAACATATGTTGCTCTTTCTCAAAATTAACCAAGTATAAAGACCCTTAAGGTTGTCTTACGGGAAAATTTATCTTAGGAATAAAGCAATTGAATTCGTATTAGTTTAAAAGAAATAAATTATTAATGCAAATAAAAGGTCAGAAATTTCAACAAACAAATATTTTATAAAATACTTTAAAAAATATAAAATATCATTTTACTCTTGTAAAAAAAAAAATATCATTTCACTATTTAATACATATAACTTGGTAAATATCCATTTGTCACATCTATTGATTTTGTCATTATGTGACATGGTCTATCTTTCATACCAAATGACAAAAAAGGACTATATCCCATCCATTTTTTACTCTAATCTCAAACCTATACCCACGACAGATCGAAAACCACTTTTCTCACCTATGACCAAACTATCGTCTATTTTTTCTGTTAAAGAAATGGGTAAAATAGTCATTTTACTGTTTATATTAAAAAGTTATAAAATTTATTAGTTTCACCCCCATAGGTTTTAGAAACTAACATTTCACCTATACCTAAAGTTTTTAAACTTTAAAAAGTAACATTTTCACCCCCAAACCTAGGGTTTCCTTATTTTTCAAAATACAGTCACCCCCCATAACTTTTAAAAATAGCAGTTTTACCCCCGTTCTTCAACTTTATCTTTCGACGTCGTCACCAGCCTTCTCCTTCTCCTGATGCGACGACGGTGGTACAACGAAGAGATCTTCATCTTCTCGTCGCACAGTGCGACAAAGAGACGAAGATCTCTTCATCGTACAATGCAACGAAGGACGACGCTTCGTCGTCCCTCATTACTCGTTGCGTCATCCTTCGTCTGTTCTTTCAGATCTTGATGACACTTCGTCATCCAATTTTGGGCGATAAAGGGTCGTCTTTCGTCATCCTTTGTAGTCGGAGATGGGAGATCGGTAGAATGCATCGGTCGTCGGTGGTGGCTAGAGAAGGAAGCAAACCTTAGGAGTGAAATCTAAACTTTTTAAACTTTGAATATAGGTTGAAGTGTTAGTTTTTAAAACTTGGAGGGGGAAATGGTGAAATTTTAAAGTTTTGAGGTTTATAATTAAAATAACGATTTTACCCCTATCTCTAACTGAAAAAATAGACGGTAGTTTGATCATGGATGGGAAAAATGGTTTTAATCTGTCGTGGGTATAAGTTTGAGAATGACATAAAAAATGGGTGGAAAATAGTCATTTTCCCGACAAAAAAATCTTTTATTTTCCAACCAAATTTATCACTTCGCTCAATCAATCAAATCATAAATACAAAAAATTTTCCATTATCTAACAATCCATTTCAATTAAAAAAAATACTTTCTTGAACAAATTTAAAAAATTTACTATAAACCCTAAACCTATTTTTGACGGAAAAACTATCCCTTTTTTTTTTTACAATATTTATCATTCCAATGTAAATGTCTCACCCTAGTTTAATGAATTCTAAATTTAAAAACTCGATATTAATTATAAAAACGGAATATTTTAAATATAATAAAAAATAATAACTATAAATATTTAAAAAATCAAATAAATAAATTAATACTACCCTTATAACCCATTTTAAAAATCAATTCGATAAAAAATGAATGAAATAAAAATAGAAAATTTGGATAAACAAAAACAAACCTCCCTTTTATACTTGAACAGTTTTCACAAAACTTATTCTCTTGGTTGTACCATGAAATTCCTAGACTCATGGTTAAGATTATTTTACATAAATTCTAACAATTTCCAAACAGAAAATTAAAAAAAAAAAGCTTTTTCATATAACAAAATTAACTTTATGAACAAACAATGATATATCATCATATTATTAAATATTTTTTTATCTCTAATTTAAAATTATAAAATCACATAATAACAAATTATTATTCATATACATAACACTACTCTTTATCATGTCGGAAAAAAAGATTATTATTATTTCCACTAAACCTACCAAACAAAAGTAAATTGCATTTAGAACAATACCCTATCTTTTCAAAAATCACAAAACTCCCTACTTGCCTTGTAAATACCCCTTAAAAAAGATTATTAAAAATCCCCCTCGTATGCTTCTGAAAACCATAGATGCGTTTAAGATCAAACATCCTCATAATAAGATGTGTACGAAATAAACTCTGGGTAAATTCTTATATTTAATCCAGAAATTCTTCAGCAGAAAACTAAAAACATCACCATGATGAAATTTGGATGAATTGTAATTTTGTATATTTAATTTCACAAATTAAATTTGCTAAACTAATTTAAACTTCTTTATTATGTACAGAGGGAGATTAAGTTACAGCTAAAACAATCATAAAAAGCAAAGCACCATTACATGCTGGCAACAATTGATGGAATCTCACTTTCCACTTCACCCTCTCCGTATGTTCCATCGACACTTTTCTGCAACACAATATCAAACTTTAAGAATAGTGAATTCAACCCAGATACCAGATGAAACAAGATATTATTTGACTTGGTGACATATACACACCTCTAGCTCCTTCCTTTTGTTTTGTGAAAGATACCGATCCAATGCGCCCTTACCATAAAGAATCTTAGCTCCGCAACCATGTTCCTCCAATCCTACGGCCTCTTCGTCAACAACTACAGCACCTATTACATCATCTCCTGTCCTAACATCAGGTATCTGCAAAATAGATCAGTAAAGTGCTAATGGACTGAGGTTCCATCCGATGCGGCTGAAATCTTAGAAAAAGAGAAACTTCAAAGAGAATCATAAAAACAAAAAGTATATTGTCAAGATCTCAAAAACAAGGTATGAAACTTTAATCTTATATTGGATATCACGAGCTTCTGGTGGCAGCAAGTTAACGCATAACCAGCCCGCAGGGGTGCTGAGGCTGCTAAATGTGGTGGTATGTTAAGATTCCAAGTGACTTGGATCTTATAACGGATAGTATGAACTTTTGGTGTAGAGTTTATATAGCTTTAAACTCTCTAATCTCAATAACTAGATTTTGAGTGTGGTTCTTACAAAGTTCATATCAGCTTGCTGAGAAGAGCATATATCTAACTTTTTCACCAAGCTGTAATCCCATTATGCATTTTACAGGGTTTCAAACCTTGGATACTTTTGTTATAGCAGCAATAATACAACATACCTCATACATGGCATCCATCAATATGCTTTCTAATAGTGATCTTAATCCCCGAGCCCCAGTATTCTTGCTTATTGCCTTTTTTGCAATTAATCTCAATGCAGTTTCTGTGAAATGCAGCTTGACCTGAAAAGCAATACCAAATTGAAATGAGAGACTAAATAGGAATCATGCTTTCAGAATACAATAGCCTATACAGCTGCTAGAGTTGATACCTATTCTCACATGAAAAAGGAAAAAAAAGTGCAAAAAATTCATTAACATAGTAAAAGGAAATGAACCATCTAGTAATCAAATGATGGCCCGGAAAAGAACTTACACCATTCATTTGGAACATCTTCTTGTATTGCTTCCCTAGGGCATTCTTTGGCTCTGTCAGGACCTACAAATATTTGTGCCAACAAGGAGTCATATAGGAAATTAATGTAACAATAGTGAACCCGTAAAAGCAAAGAATGACATAATTCATATATTTCCACAATAAGCATTTGCATTGGAAGTCAGGAAAACCAAAAATCATATAAAGATTGCACATCACCTCAGTCAACATGCTTTAGCAGCGGATAAGAGAAGCAATACAACTCATTATATGCAATTGCCATTTCTTTATTTCTTTTTATTATTTTTAAAAATAAACTCAAGATGTTATCGATAAAAAATAAGTACATCTTAATTCAAGTGAACCAGAGGTCCACCTTGGCTGTTTAACATGATGTATTAGCATGATGCATTAAATAATTGTAGAGATTCAAATCCTATTTTTCATTTAAAAGAAAGCTAACAGCCAGAGGAAAGGCCTGAAATAGATAAGCTCATCACACAGATTTTTCTGAAGAAATAGCAAGATGGTACCTGAACAAGTTGATTTTCTGTCAGTGCTGACAAACTAACAAGAACAGGAAATCGTCCAACAAATTCTGGTATCAGACCATATGAAATGAGATCACTACTTTCTACCTGCATACATGAGAGTTCATATGAAAAGTGAGTTTCTGAAATGGTGCTTGTGATAATAAAGCCGTTAAGCTGTCAATTTAAAAATAGTATGAGCACTTACAGTCTCCATCAAAGATGATGCCACAGCAGCATCTATAACACCGCCAGCCCTCATATTAGCACGTATGGGGGCACCAAATCCAATAGAAGAATCTTGGCGCCTATAACAGATTGAAAACACTTTCAATTTACGGAGGAAAAAACCAACATCACACATGTCACAAGAGCTTTGATATTGTAGCTTTTGTATAACCTTTCTGAGATTGTTTTCTCTATGTCATTAAAGGCACCACCACATATGAAAAGTATATCCTTTGTGTCAATCTGCAGAAAAACATCAATAATTTGAACTATAACAAAATGATTCTAGACCTAAAGGAAGTATGAAAATCATTCCAATGCACAAAAAATTGGCCAAGGTCAAGTCTTTAGAGATGTAATAATTTAACACATATGATTGGATATGGATTACACTCTGGCATTGACCACAGACATTTCTATTATCTTAAATAAGAATAAATGCATGAAGTAGCACCACAAACCACATCACATTTACCTGAATATTGTCACCTCTGGGATGCTTTCTAGCTCCTTTCTCAGGTACATTGACAACCTAGATGATAAAAAAATCCACATCAAAATATAAATAAATCAACTAAGTTGGATTACTCAACTATGAACAAGTGCTGGAAGTCCATTAAATCTAGAGATTAAAATTTGTAGGACTGGATCCTGAGGGTGTGATGAAATAGGATTTAAAATCTTGTCAACTTTGAAAATACCAGGAAATTGAACATAGAACTAGACTCAATGATTTTAAGAAAAATTACAGAGAATTGTAAAGAGACTGTTAGAATTTGATTAGATAATAATAATATTAATATTAATTAATTTAGAAAATATTTTACTAGAATAATATATTTGATTAGGATGAGATATTTAAGATTAGGATAAATATTTGAATTTGTAAGTTAAATAAGGTAGAATAAATAGAACTGATTAGATTGAATGAGGGAGGAGAGCATTGTTAATTTGGTATTTTGGGCAGCCTTTGGTTGATTCGGAGGCTACAACCTTTGAGAGGATTGTTTTATTTTAATATTTCACATTAGGTCTCTCACAAATTAGTATGAAAGCAGTATGAGCATGGGACAAATCAATGTTATGTTGGATGAAAATAGAAAATGGTTGTGTTTTCGACAACTGAAAGAATTGGAAGCTCGAGATATGTCGGAAAAAGGAATATGTCTCTATTGTGAGAGCAAACTCTAGTTTGATTATGACTATAGCTTCAGATGGTTGAGTGTTACGAGTGGACAAGGATGGATCCAACGACGACGTCATTTTGATTGTGAACGATGAGAAGCGAAAGAAGAGAGAAGTGGATTTGGTGGAGAAAAGTGGAACTAATTTTGTTGAGATGGGGGTTTTCAGCAAAACAATAGTAGATTCCCATGACCAGAAGGGGAAATCGATAGATTTCAAAACCTTTGACCATGAATTGATAGGTTCCAATGAATTTATAAAGCCAATGGTGGTTCAAAAGGGTGATTCAACAGATTCTGGGGGTAACTCAGTTGATTTTGATGACAAATCAGTTGTTTCCGACGAAGCCCAACTACTAGAGATTGTTCATTCGCCTAAGCTTTTGGCATTAGAGATAAAAGTAGAGTATATTGAAGGAGGAAGTACAAAGTTGATTTTTTTTTATTAGTGGCATTTGGAATAATAGCAAAATAGAAAATTTTTTTTTTCAAATAGGTAAGAAGAAATGTTAATAGAGGTGATTGAATTGAAGGAGGGAGAAGAGTATTATTATTTTGGATGGAGGCTATGGCATTTGGAAAAAGTTGACACCTCTTGTTGCTTTTATTTTAATACTAATAAAATTCATATTAGGTCCCTAAAAGAGACTCACCTCAAAGTTGATAGAACTGAATCACAAAGAAAGAGAACAATAAATCAATTTGTCCAACTTTATGTAAATAAAGTCACTTACTGTTCCTTCCAGCATTTTTAGTAAAGCTTGTTGAACACCCTCTCCAGACACATCTCTACTGATATTAATGCTCTCAGCCTGCAAAATAAATAAGCAAAATATGTAGGAGTATAATAAATAAATAAAGAAGTGTTCAAAGAAGAATGCTTTGCATATGCTGTGAGGAGAACCTTCTTGGTGATCTTGTCAACTTCATCAATATAAACAATGCCCTGCTGAGCAGCTGCAACATTATAATCAGCAACCTGAGATTCACATATTGAAGAAAAAATTACATGTTATAGACATAAATCTGCAATTGCAAAAAAATTTCCTTAACGCAAAAGACTTTGTGTCTATCTAATGAAGATATCAGACATATGATAGCTTCACCACAATCAACTTTCATATATGAACCTAAATATTATCACATCAAGGCGCATCTAATGATAATCTTGTCTTCCTTCTATATATTGAAGAGACTAGGATAGCATGAAACAAATTCAAAAGAAAACTACTGCAAGTGGTAAAGATTCATCTTTTGATATAAGATTATATTGCAGCTCCCTCATTTCTTCTAAGACTAACAAAGAATCATTGAGATGCCAGCAACAAAGATTTAAAAAACAACATGGACTAAACATATGGATCCTTGTTCACCAGGCATGATATCTCTGTTTCGGCACACAACCCTCATGGTTTTGTTTTTGGAATTTAACCAAAAATGCTTCTTCTGGAAGACAACATTATTCTACATCTTTTCTTTTCTTTTTATCAAAATCAGGTTTGCCACATGGCATTAGTTGATTGGGTAAGTAAATTTAGTTATAACATTTTACAACAAAACTGCTCCTTGTCTCTACTTTTCTAAACAATTCTTATTCAATTTTAAACTTACTTATCTCCTATTGTACCCTACCACAAGTAATCAGCAGGATTAATAGAAACATGATCAAATAAATAAATGCTTATGCCGCTTCTTAGTGAATCAAACACAACATATTAAATAAAGTTACATTTATCTATAACTAATTTTATTAACTAAAATGACCATACCTCTTATTGGTATAATTCCAGACAGAGGTGTCACATCATAACTAGTCCAGGTTATAGAGTTGAGTATGGACCGCGTTAGTCTAGAACTCTTAAATTTTTACTCAATTTCAGTTCAGCATGATGTTTGACTTCAAAAGATTACAAAATAACAGTTGCCTATATAGTAAAAGCATCAAAACGAGCATAAAAAACAAGATATAGTCCCCTTCACAAAAATGGTCAACAGTTCCATCGCTCTGTGACTAGATCTACAAGAAACTGAGATTTCAGTCTCATGGATGCTTTGAGTCACAACACCAAACAGTTTATATCATAACATTATTACACCACCACTTTATAGATAAATTTCCTTAGGTAGAAGTATCAATGGTGAAAATCTGTCAAGCACTACAACCATAAGCAGAAATCATAATTTATGATAAGATGCAAGGTTGGATGCATGCTACCATAGGTAACATTCACTCAAACAGATCACACTACATTTCTAATTTACAAATGTAATAAATTGTGTTTCTAAAAGTTACCGTGAGGAGCTTGTATAATATGGACTCCACATCTTCCCCAACATATCCTGCCTGCACATAACCACAACAATTTGAGCGCCAGTCACAAAATTTTGGGGAACTTCCAACTGAAGCTCAGCGACTAAACAACAATAAAGAATAATAATATCTTCATAAAAATATCATCATTTGATAATGATGTAATTAAAGATGCTCGAAGAAAATACATTTAATAGAAAGTGAAACATGGTATCTGCACATATGCACATGTATGCATGTCTCAAAGAGAGAGAGAGAAGCTAGGGAACTGAATCTGCCATAAAATGAAGCTCATATATCACAACTATAATTGAAAGAAAATCTAACTAACCAATGGCACAAGGATTCAACTTTGCTGTAACCCACAGAGCTACCGGAACCACTTTCCTAAAGTCTGTTTTCTTTATCAAACAGTAATTAGCTTTATGTTTATTCCACCAGAATCCAGGAAGTGGGTGAGGGTTTCTAAAATATGAGTAGCTTTTGATTAAAAACAATTTCATCACTTTTTTCGTATATCAGTGAAGCTAATATGAATAATTATTTGCGGTATTATTCACCCAGCCAGAATAATTAAGCAAAGCATCTGACACCAAATAATTGTAACACACAAATTATATAGAGTTGAACATAGATGCAAGCTAGGAATTAAATTACACTTCAGGAGAATTAAGATACAGAAAACCAAAAATAATTTCTCTCGGTCCATGAACGCTACTCTTCTCGAGAGTGCAGGAAATTAATGTTTTTATTGCAAGACTATTTAAATTTTAGCAACAATGCCCAAAGAGGAAAGGAATTCATACACAAGAGTAAAACTATGTGCATTAATAATGAGTACTAATTTATGTACTAATAATGATGTGATACCATGTGATTGGGTATTACTTTATCTAATTCAAAATCACCTAATCATATGGTGACATGTCATTATTAATACAAAAATTAAAAATCATTATTAATACACATAGTTTTATTGCAAACAAAATTCAAATAATATAAAAAGGAAGAAAAAATTAAAACACAAGAATATACAACTTGCCTGTGTCAATGTAGTTGCATCTGCAATAACAAAGGGAACATTCACAAACCGTGCTAAGGTTTTGGCAAGTAAAGTCTTCCCTGTCCTTGAAAAAACATCAGTATAGAACAAGTGAGACCAGTAACTGGCAGTAACATGGTAATAATCAATAAAACACAAATTACATGTTGGGTTATTTCCCAGTTGAATTTTGGCTGGAAAAAAAAGCAACAATAAAATTCATGGAAAAAAGGCCCTAATGAAATTTGAGGAAGAAAAGTTAACAGGTAAATGTTTAGTGCAGGTAAATGCCCCAACATTAATATGGAACCTAATGAAAAGAAGGCTCTAGAATAGTCAACTGAGAATGCTCCTACTCTCACAAACATTCCTTATCAACATTGCTACTTGTGTTAATTGAACAGGAAAAAAGATAATGAATTAGGAAGAAGTTGAATAAGGGTTAACACCCAGCCCCCCAATAAACCCCCCCCAAAAAAAAGAGTATGCAATGCAACCCATGACATGGAAGTAACTGATATCTATCCCTTTGGAATAAGATATCACCTCTTTAAAAAGGGAAAGTGTGGTCCAAACTTGCAGATGATTCAAAAGAATGGAGAAAACTGAGGAATATACAAGTAGACTCTACATGGTCAAAACAAAGATAAAAAGTTACCTGAGCCCGTTGGCCCCATTACCAAAATGTTACTTTTCTCCAGTTCCACGTTATCGTCATCCACTGTCTCTACTCCAAAGCTACTAGAATCTCCAGCTGGCCTAACTTCCCAAGTGGTTGTAAACATGTTAACAACTGTGCTTCTTCTCAAAGAACATTATCAAAGCAAGAAAAAGTAACTCATAGGAACATAGATAGATGCAAATAAAGTAGTAACACTTGTATTCATCCAGAAGTAAAGTTTTGACCTTGTGATGCAATGGTATCAAATGATGCAATCTCTACTTAGGAAGACCAAGTTAACAACAATAAGCATTAGTAAATGTAACATAATTCCTACCTACTACAAGGTTTAACATTTAATATGCACATTGAAAATGACTAAGAGGGGCTGATATCAAATGTTTTCAGACTTTGACTGAGTACTGACCCGGTGACAGAGCTGGTCTAGGTCAACTGACGGTCAATCCAAAGTACAATTTAAATAAATATTAAAATTAATATTTAAAAATTTTTTGTCTAACTAATTATTAAATATTAAATCAGGATTAAATTTAACTAAAATTGAACTTGGCCTAGTGGTCAAGTGTCCATCTTCAATTGCCAAAATGTTGGGTTTGACTCCAAGCAATGGCAAAATTTTACTAAAAAAATGTCTTTCACTTAAGATAGGTTAAATTAAAAAAAAAAAAATCAAACATATAATCAAATGAAAAAATCAGTTTGGTGGTAAATGGCTTGCTCTCTCATGCATTGGGACTCGAACCCCAGTCCCAGCTCCACCAAAATCCTCTAATTTTTTACACTGATGTCAGCATATGGGTTTGACTGGGGTAACCCAATAGTCAAACCGTGAACTGGGATGGTTCCAGAGGTTCGACTGCAGTTCCCCTGTCCAATTGCCTAAGTTGGTTTTAGGGCAAGCCTAGACCAGCCCAGCCATTGGTTGATATGATAAGCTTTTTATACATACCATTTGAATCAAAATATTGTTAACCTAACCCACACCAAGTTTCCTGGTGTGACTTCAATTTCAGATATTGGCCACATCTATAATCATGCAATGCAGTGAATTGCCCTTAATTATTCACTTTATCTTCTTTTCTTTTCTGAAAGAGTTCTATAAGTATTTCAGATCTTCTTACTTCTCAACATAAGAATACGGCAAAGAAAACAGAAAATAGAATAAAATAAGGTGCGTATGCATTGAGCGCATAGGGCTAACCGTTTTTGCAATGAGTCATTATAAATTCTCATATAGTGATTGTAAACCGCCACAGAGAGCACCTGTATTTGAGAAAAAAGAATTAAAGAAATAGAAGAAATCAAAATGCTTTACTCAACACATTATACAATGGGTGCATGAGAAACAGAGCAAAAAATCATAGAAAACAAATGTGGATCCTATGATAAAGCCATACTTCAAATTCGTCCAAGAAAGATGATCACAAACACAAGTACATGAAATATCTTTCCATATTGTCCCCTATGTGAATTCATTGCGTTCTGCCATAGGAATAGAGCATTAAAGCAAAGCAAGTATCTGCACTATATTCCTCAAAATCCAGACTATTCAAAATCATGGAAATCACGTTTAAAACTAACATAGCCACCTAAATAAACAAAACAAACTCCACGAAATGAAAATGTCCCAAGAAAACTCTACTTAAACTACTGCAAAAGACTAGCAAACATGCAATTTGCCTGTGAAAAACCCAATTAAACAACATGCTGCACATTCAAACTCAAACAAAACTCAATAAGCAAATGGTAAACTATCACTAACTACACCTGTTGCTTTTAAGACTTTACCATACGAAATTGAAGCATAACATTTTCTAATAAACAAAATAAAAACTCCAACTACAGCAACAAAACAATGCAAAAACAAATTGACAGACATTACACACACAGAGAACCGTAAAATTTTACCTTTTTAGCCCTCTCCTGCCCAATTACAAACTTATCAAGCCCCTTACAAATATCCTTAGGAGTTGGAAACTTGTGCCCCAAATTGGACCCGCCCCAACACCCATCGTTGGAACCAGACCCGGATCCGCCTCCACGGGCCAAACTATGACCCGGTCCACTGGCCCGAACCGCAATTCCATCTCCAGGAGGCTGCCACACCTCTGGCGGTTCCCCATACGAGTTCATTACAGTAGTACTGCTACTACTTCTATCAAACCCTTCAACCGCATTCAAATTAGAACCCTTCTCAATCAAATCACCACGAAGAGACACGGGTTTGAATGAAGTGAAGTGATAAGGTGTGTTGTTTAAGCGATCGTCGTATTTCGTACGATTCCCACATTGAGAACTGGTCATGGCCACGCGGCCAGCGTGCATGAAATTAAAAATTAAGTACCTGTACTGAGACACTGTAAAACAAGCCGTCGCTTTGGAGGATTTGGATTTGATTGCTGCTAAAGCAGCCATTGGATTAAACTTTAACAAATTTTACCGGGAAAAGGAGGAAATTCAGGTTTGAAAAAATTAAAATTTATCCAGGGATTCAAAGGAATTGTAGGTGAATTGAAGTGGGTAGCTGTTAGATTTTAAAGATGACAACAAGAATTGCAGGAAAATTAAACCTACCAAATTTCCCCGGGAAAGCGAGGGGGAATAAAGTTAGAAAATATGGAAAATTCGCTGAGGGTTTTGACAGAATAGGAGGTGAATTGAAGGGGGCAGGTTTTAGATTTTGAAGATGAGAACGAGAATGCGAAGAAATAAACAGAAAACTACGACCGTCAACACTCAACAGCAAAGAAGAAGATAAAAGAAAATAAAATAAAACAAAAATAGCTGCTGCTGTTGTAATTAGAAAAGTTAGACAAGATTTTTTTTTTTTTTTTTATGAGGCTTCGAGAGACAATGCAATAAAAAAAATGTAAGAGTATTAAAAGAAAACGACACCGTTGTGACTTGGCTAATTGCAGACCAATGTTCTCCTGCTTGGCATATTTACATAAAATATCAGTTGATTTTAGACAGAATCTTGCTTGAAAAGTAGTCTTACTCATGATATCAAAAAAATCTAAAAGATGTTGCATGCATTCATTAATTTGGGTCTATTTGATTTTACTATCTAATTCAAAATATCTGGAAATAGAGTTTTTATAAATAACAATTTTTAATATATTATGATAAGTTGAATATAATTTTTTTGATAATAGCCCTAAAGCTAATTTGGGTAATAAAAGAAAAGTTTTCATCCTTTATAAATAAAAGAGTTTGAATTCAAATATCTTTTTAATATTAATCTCCCAATGTTAAATGGTTATAAAAGTTAGTTATTGAATTTGAAATTTAAGCTACTTAATTTGATTGATTTTATTCTTTCAGAACGGATGATATTCTTAAAAAAAAAAGAAAAGTTTTTTGATAATCTAAACTTAGTAGGTTTTGTAGTATTTAAATACTAAAAATGGGGTATAAAATTGGTTTTTTGGGATTAAATTGAACTATTACCCAAAATTTCTTATTATTGGCACATTATTGTATTATGTTACTATTTAATATTAATATTATATAACATATAATCACAAATTTTTATGGGCATTTGGCTGGAAGTATTTAAATGTTATTATTGATATTATTTTATTTTATTTATTAAATATAAATATTATAATAAGTTTTTATTCGGAACAAGGATATATCAAATAATATAAAACATAATCTAATTATTCCTACCATCTTAAACAGTAAAATATTACTAAATTAATTTTTATTTTGTTATAATTTTATCCTTATTAATTTTTTAAAATAAATATATTTTTATTTTTTATTAACATAACAAGTAACATCATTAATATTTTAGAATAATTAAATATAAAACATTAAATAAAATAATATTTTTAGTATCTTTTTATTTCATCTAATTAAATATAGTATTTATTTATATTTATTAATTTTATCACACATTATAACTATTTATGATAATAACTTGGAACCAAACGCACCCTAAATGATATATCATTTTACATAATATTACAGGATCCATTAAATTTAGATAAGATGATTCCATAACAACACTTGGGTAAATATAATATTACTTTTAATTCATAATTATAAAACAAATTTATTACTTCTTTTTAATCAAATTTAGTGCATTTGATAGCTTTGGAATGCAAGAAAATAAGGGATATCAAGAACAAACATAGAGAAATAGCTCTAACTGATTAATGATCAAACAGAACACAGGAGGGCATTGAATTTTAACATGATATTGTAACATAAAGCACAAGTTAAACTACCCTAAAAAAGACCAAAATATGTTATTAAGATGCTTTTCAAAATCATTGGTGAGCTTGAGATTGCATATTACTTTCAGCCAATCAAATAAAATGCTATATAACAAGCTCATATTTAGGCTCTTCTGATTTACTAAAAACTGCTCTGTAAAGAGAAGCAGAAGCACTATTACTATGTCCCAGAAAATCATTAGTTGAGAGATACATTTGAACAACAATCTGGTCTGAATTAACACAAAACTACTGATTAACAGTAATTGTTCAACGCAGCAACAAATTTACTGTTGACAGCTTCTGTTAAAACAGCTGCTTCTGGGCTTGCTTGTCTCCTGATGATGAACTGCAATATGACTAAGAATAATTACACATGGATTCAACGTACATACAAAGAACAAACTCAAACCTTGAGATCCTCTGGTCACTGTGACAATGCCATCAGAACTTACCCCATATTATGAAATATATGATAGTGATGGAAATTAAATTGCCTTTACGGTGGTTAAGATGCATATCCTCTTAGGATAATTCTAGAGGTTACCTTTTGAAACTTCAGAGGGAGCCTTTTTTATGAAGATTTGAAAAGTAAATAGAAAGCGCAGATGTTGCGACCATGAGGAATACACTTTATCTTGCTATTTGGATCTGATGTTGAAATTGACATTCTTGGCAGATAGTAATAAGGGTGATAAAGAAACCAATCTTACTTTAATTTTGAAGCAATGCTTTTAGCTTCACTAACAGCAGCACTAACAGCATAAATCGCCATCTTCTTCACCTACAAACAAGATAGTCAGTGAAGCATTTTTGGTTAAAACTCGTTGTTGGTTTATATACACACAATGAAAAATAGTTTAGTACAAGACCAAAAACTAAACCTCTAAGATTTAATTGTCACTGATACAAGAAGGTAAAGATCCAAGGTCAAGGATTTCACAAAAAGAAGAATAGAAGAAGCATGCACCTCTAGTTTGTCCTCCTTAGCTCTATGACCTTTAGGAAGCAAACGGAATTCCTCTGTCAAGCGAATGCATTCTTGGACGTTATCAGGGGATACAAAGTCAAGGGCAACCTTAATGCATGACTGGAAAAGATTATTAGATAGTGTTAATACATATGAAGCCCAGATGAAGGTAAGCAATGCTATAATAGAAGAATCATGTTAAGGAATTTTCATGCCTGCAATTATGATTTTGGCCTGATCTAGTCTCAGAGTTGCATAACAAGACACAAAATTTCCTATAATAATGCCATATAGAAAACTTTGAATATCTATCTCAAGCAGTCCTAATGTCCTGCATTGGATTCATTTTGCACTTGGCAGAAGGCTGTCTCATAATCTTGCCAGAAAGAAGTTGATGTTTGCCAGGTTGACTAAACCTAAAATTTTATAATATTTCACTAATTTTAACTTTTCTAAACTTATAAATTTCAACGTTTATAATTTATAAACTTACAGACATTGATTACAAAATTTCTTCTAACAAGCAATATCTTTGACTTCAGTGGGATTTCTTAGACCACAGGGGTTAAAAGATCGCATAAGCTAATCCAACAATTTATTGCATATCCTGATCTTTAATGTGACATGTTTAGTCAAGTTATTCTCCTGCGTGGATGGCAAGCCACAAACACGGCTTGAAGAAATGAAAGAAGAAGGGAAACAATGTTTCTTTTGTAGCTTTGCCAAGCTCCAACAAGTAGGCATAATTGTTACAGCAGACACCTTACCCGTCTATTTCTTACTTGATGTGGGCATCCTGCAGGAATGAAAACAGCCTCCCCAAGGTGTTGCTCGAAGGTCCAAGGCTCAACATCTGAAAATCATTTGCAAGGGTCACAAGCTAGTATGACATCTTTGTACAATAGCCTTACTAAAAACAAGTTATATCTTACTGAACTCCTCCTTCAGCTGTTTTTTATGTCTCTCATTTAGATATAGGATCTGGTCATGGATGGGGTGAATAACCTGAGGCAAGCATGACATTGATTTAAAACAATAAAACTCAAAGTAATATTGAATTATTGCAAGCATTGTTCACAATGATACGTACAGAATTCACAGGAAGATTATCAATATGGCGGAATTCTTTCTGATGGTTGTGTAAGTACTTCACTAAATCAGGCACATCCTGCCTACGAAAAATGTCCCAAACAGCACCACCATATACAACCTCGGAAGTTTGATTGACTTCAACAGAATCTCTATTTGCATTTGTACCTGGGGAGTCTGATCCTGAACAATTGACTCCATTTCCAAAACATGTTGCCTCCATAGGATCTATACTGCTGGCAGGCTTCATTTCCCCCGCTATAGTAGAAGGATGACAGTCTTGATTATACAGACTTCCCTCAATTGTTTCTTGATTACCATAAACTACATGAACTGGATGAAATTCCTCAACTCTAGGGTAGCTCTGCCCAGCATCAACCCTGTCTGGCAAGGAAAGGTTACTCCCAGCTGCATCCATGCTTTTAGCAAAACAGTCTGGAGTTGCATCTGTCTCAGCTTGATCTGACTTTGTGCCTTGATCTCTGTCAGTGCCAGAAAATGTCACCATAGAACTATCTTTCCCCTTTACAGGCTTGCTAGTCTCCATGAACCCCGAAGATATAACATATTCTTGATGATCTGAATCACTTTCATTCATTTCATTCTGAGCATAGGGCTCATGAGAATGACTGTGACTGGAACTTGTCTCACCCTGCAGCAGGAGATCTCTCCCGGCCACATTCTTGCATATGGAACATGATTCTTTCATGGCAGGCGAAGAGTTCTCATCTGAGGAGAAATCTGTCTCCTGAAAATTTCTGCAATTGCAAGATCCAGTTTGTTCAATCAAATTTGTATTTGACTTATGTTTTTTCCGCCTCTTCCTTCCAACTTTACCTGATGCTTTTTTTACCATACCATAAAGCTTCTGCAGGTCTTCATCATTGTATTTTTTCTGTAACCTTTTTATGATTTTGTGTTGCCATTGAGGAATTTTCACTTCAGCTGTGTGAGTCAGTATATTGACCTACATGGCAAACACAGGAACACTGGGTCAACTTTGATCTGAAACTATGTTAACGGCTCATTTGACTTAAAAAACTAAAGTTAATAGTAAAACATCAAATATTATTTAAGCTCTAACATAATTATATTGAGAAAGATAGAGCACAAAGAGAGAGGCAAGTTGTCTTTTCTTAGGACTACAGAGGTACACAGTTAAATTCTATCATGTCCCATCTGAGGACCATCAATAAAACTAATTCTTATCAAATTAAAGCAGCAAAAAAATATAACATAAAAAAAAAAGAAAAATGATTCATTACTCCAATACAGTTATGTAAATGACATCACTATAACAAAACTTCTTCACTGTAGATCAACAGGGTACAGGGTACAGGAAAATTCTCACCCTCTCTCACTCAACAAAGACCTCTCTATGCTCTTACAACATAACTTATAGAACAGCCATTGGTGGTGGACATTGTCTAATTTTCACCCAACACAACTCTCCATGATTCTCTCTTTCTCATTGGAGGCCAGCTTCTGGAAGAAAATCCAAATTTTTCTTCCTATTTTTCCAGTGTTTTGTGGGTTTAGTCTCTTATTCTTGCAGAATAAGGCATACATGATCTAATTAACCAACACATCTTTAAGGAGGAAATCCACATAAAACCGGGGAAAAAATATAATCTATTATAGATCCCATCTTCCCATGGCCTCTTGCTATGACAAGGAACACTTTGTTTATTATCTCAACATGGCTCATTATAGCAAGTGTCATCACAGAGAATCTGAAGTTTCATTGGGCTCCTCAGATTGGAAGGTGCCATTACAGTTATCACTCACCATGGAACAAGACCTTGGTGGTGAGCCCCTTAAAGCAAACTATGAAGCCATATACCACTTTTAGCCCACCCTAAGCAGTAACACCAAATTCTCGAAGTTCTGTGAGCTGAGACCCTATCTGTTATGCAAACATTTCTAAATGCAATGTGACTAAAAATCACACTTTGAGGAAATTTAAGTCTGATCCAGAATGCAAAACTGAAAAGTCAATTTTTTAATAAATTACTGGTGCTAAAGGTCAGTAAGTCATGAAATTATAGCATGTATAGATTTGGAACACTTGTGAAAAGCAAGAACAACATAGACCAAAACCAATTCGCCAATTTACACACAAACTTGCATACCGCATCAGAAATGTCACAATGTAGTTTTGTCACTGAATCACCCCTACCAAGTTCTTCTAAAGACCCATAAGCAATGTATGTTTTGGGTCCCAAGTCTGGCTTCAGAACAGAAGGAAGCTTTGTAGCAAGATTCAGAACACCAGATTTTGGATGGGTATAATCAGCAAATGGAAGCATAGCAATGAATTCAGCACCATGCCTTGGTAAACACTCTTCAAATGAATTTGATGCAGGCCAATCTTTCAACTTCAACATTTCTGGCCAACCATTCCTATAACTACGACCCTCTAAGTAGCCCTTAAAGAACTGAAAAATATTGATTTCAACCTGTACCATCGAGAGGAAATGCATTATTTAGATCATATCCAATAACTGAAGCCTACTGCCAACCAGAAGAGTGCTTAAAATCTTAAGCCAACCAACAAACAAAAAATATCAAACCAAAATATTTATTGTAAGATACCCTAACACTCTTACTCATGCAATTTCAATTTTGAAATAGGCCAAACATACGGAATATACTGACAATGCAGGATCCACGAAACAAACTTGACACAGATAGACTTTCTCTCTCTCTAGAGAGAGGATCTTTGGTAGTTGATGTAAACTTCCAACCATAAATCAGCCTTAACCCAAAAGTACAGAAATATATTGAGTTGGCAACATTAATCCAGCCTTTGACTTTGTATCTCAACCATTAGATTAAATAGAGTCAATAGTCGAAAATTTATGTCAACTCTTCAAGTAAAGATTTTAAGTCATATGCTCATTTTCCAAAGGGAAGCACGTGATTTTAGTTGAGGGTGAAGCAACAGGCATATGAAGGCACATAACAGTGTGTGAGTAAAAATATAGAGCAGATTTAAACCTCACAAAACCAATTATAATTAAAAAGGAAGATGAATAGCACAATATCAGCCTGGTAACGGTACTAGGCCAGTAAAGAGGTAATACCTCCAATTGAAAAACATCAACAACTACAAAAAGGTGTAACACAACTCTGGGACATAAAAACAAGAACACATACCTCACACCAATCAAAACAATCAACGGCTTTAACCTTATGAGCCTCCTCTTTTAAAATCTTTTCTGCCCCTCGAAAAGCCCTCCACATGACCATTGGATCCCAACTAAGACCAGAAGTCTTTTCAAGCACATTTCTAACTATCACAGGTTCACCTCTCATCCAGTGCATTTGAAAATGCTTGATGTCATTGTTTCCCAACTGAGTAGCATTCGGGCAGTATAGATAATTGTCCTGACTGTCGGCCCTATAAGCTGCCTGCCTAACTTCAAAAGATTTTACCCCATTTTCAGCAGAATCTACATGATTGCACAAAAAACATCCTTGAGAAACAACATCCAGCGACTTATAATTGGTAGTCAGGTCCTCTGCAGTCTTAATCAACTTCTCAATCCAATTAGTATCAAAGATGCGTCTTAGTGCAAGCATCTGACTACCACAACCTCCCTGTGCTTTGGGAGGACAAGGAATCTCACCGTTAGCCTCTGCTCTCCAATCAGGAATGTTGCATGATGTCTTCACTATCTTGTCTGCAGAAATTTGGCTGTCAAAATCTGTAACCTGACCATTTGCTTTTTCAGCAAACTGCTGTTCAGAAAGCACCTCTTCAATACCTCCATGTTGAACACCTTTTCGCATTTCTCCACAGCAAGTAAGGCAGAGATCATAAGAACAATCAGGATTGGGGCAGCTTCTGTGGAAATTAACAATTGACGTGCTGCAATTGTCACTGTTAAATAAAGACAGATTCATGGTGAAAACTTTTACCACTATAAATATAATTTTAACCATTATATGTACACACACACACACACACACACACACACTCTTCATGTACAAAAGTTTTGGTGCTAACAAGTATAAACAAATTAGCGTGTCATCATATGATTGAATGATTTTGAATTTAAAAAAACCGCGTGCACATAATATCACATGGTAACACATCATCATTAGTACTTAATGATAATGATGTGTAACTATATGATTGAATAATTTTAAATTATGTATAAATTAACATCTAATCACATGATAACACATTATTATTTGTACTCAAATTGATGTTCATTATAAGTACACATAACATCACTCTACATATAAATAAATATATAAAGAAATTATGAATTAGGGTATCTTGAACTCATAGTAGAACCATTCAAAGAAAAGGACACAACTGCAGGTTATCAGAAGAGAAACAAAGCTATCAACAGTAATGGATGAACCTACCCCTAGCATCCAATCTCCTATTGATGCAAAAGAATGTCCCTAGGTTAAATAAAACTACTAATGAATGAAGAAATATCTTAGAAGTCTGCACTCTTTACCAGTATATTTCTATTTTAGATTAACAAATATATGAAATCAGACGAGACACTGCCACACAATCCTAAGGGATACAGAAAGGTGTATTTGCCAGGATCAGAACAGAAAGTAAGAACGTTCAACAATGGTAGACAGTCCTATACCTCAAATCCAATCTTCAACAATCAATAATATGTTTTAGCATAATATTTACAAATTTAGAGATCAATTTAAACAAGATCTCTTTCCCCCAAAAAAGAATGCACCTGAGGGAAAAGGGATTATTATAGGCACTAAAGAGTATGCACAAAATACACAAAGCACAAAGAAGGGATAATTATGATGAAATACCCAAAACCCATTTCTCCTGAATTCTTTTTCTTTTCTGATTTAAAGATATTAAAGGCTCTTAAATACAGTTTCATTGCTGACTTTGCATATGGTCAGAAAGGTAAAAAGGTTACTAGTTTTTCTTCTGGTGTCGAAGCATGAGCACGAGCCACATGAGAGATGGCAAACGCATGTCTACTAATGTTGACTGTATCAGGGAGATACAATGTTGTTTCCACTTAGATACCGCAATTTTCCAAAGATTATTAACTTACTGAAGATAAAATATAGACTGAAGATACCAGGTATTTATGAACATCAGGGAGCATGAGATGATACCAATATACCCTGTCATCATCGTCCAGTAAAGATCTCATTATGTCATCCTCTGTCAACTGCAATCCTATGAAACAAGCAGAAGAAAAACACATGATGAGCATTTTAAAACACCTATCTTGCAAAATTTTCTAAATAGTAATCCCATACAATTATAATACCACAGATGTTGGCTTCTATTCCCAATTCAAGGCTCTGCTCCTGTTGGATATGCCTCAGGAGAGGCAGAGTTTTATTTAACAAGTATAGCAACTTTTCCAATTTGACATTTGTATCTGCTTCTTTACATTCAGCCTATCAAAAAAACCATTCACTTTACTTATCACTAAAATACTATAGCAAAGTAAACAGAAATATAAAAAAGAAAGATCAGAAGGCACACACCAGCACAACCAAATCTTCCTTAAGGCACACTCTGCAATTGCAATTGCCCCTGCAAAATGGACATGCAATCTCTATGTCCTCTCTTGTTTTCTCTGGGTACCTAATTTAGTTCTTTAAAGACACTATCAGGAGTTGCACAAGAAATCAAAATAATACAAATCAACATTTAATAAAACAGTTTTTCTATTAAGTATATTATACACAAAGTAGAAAGTGATTTTACCACTTTTAACTTGGTTGAGAACTTGAACTTATTACCATTCTAGCAGAATGACATTTAGGAAAAACTTTCATGATAAATCAATAAATCTACTTATAAAAGTCAGGGTTGATGAACTGCACTTATCATGAGCAAAATATCTCTTTTAAGATCACATTAATGATTTGCATAAAAGCCAGGAACAATATTGTGAAAATCAACTAATCTACTGTCTCACAGTTCTTTAATTGCATTGTTTCCATTAGTAATATAACTTTGTAAGATCTCATTACCATTTTGCAACACACTGATAGCAATAGCGCTTCCTTTTGCAACTGGAACAAATAACTACACCAGTCCTATCACTCCTCAAACATTGGTGGCACATCAAACTTCTCTGCTCCATGTTGCAGCTCCCAGCAACCTAATGCAGAAACCCAGTCAGAATGGTTTACAAAGGAAAATTGGAAGCATTACAACATGACAATATAATTTCACCAAAGATCCAGATTATACATTACAGTAAGTAGCAAGCACAATTCTAATTTTTCCTCTTTTCAGGTACAAAATAGAACTCCTTAACACACCAGATTTTTTTCAAATGAGGAATATAAAGTTATCACATGTAGTTGCTAGTTTCAAGTATATGTCCTAAGAAAGTGTTGCATACAAAATTTTAGAAGTTTCAATTGTATGATTGGCAAATCAAGGACCTGAGTAGAGTTAGATATAAGTCGTTCAGAATGCTATATATCAGGTCTACCATCTTCTTTTGAGCTTAATTCATAAGTAAACATAACTTGCCCACAGCACTAACTTATCTAAGGTCAACAAAGTTTGGCCGAATAAGTGAATATAAATAGACTGTAGCAAAACCTCAAAGGAACTATGAGAAATGATGAATTTGGAAGAACTTACTATTGACTTTGAGTTTTCTGATTGGTTGCAGACCATCCTCGGCCTTCCTCTAGGCCTCTTTTGAGCATTCCCAGAATTGCTAGTTAATAAGGGTGCTTTTGTTTCAAAATGACTGACAGCCACTCCATCTCCAATCAGAACATCCATCTTCATCAAATCTTTTTCCTTATTGTGTTCTACCTCGACAGGAGGCATTTGCTTCTGATTCTGCTGCACTAAAATCTTATTCAAAGCTTCACCAAAAAGAACTGTTCTCTTATTCTTAGCACCCTTTGGTCGGCCTCGCTTACTACTTTGCCTCTCATCAGGACCATCATTCACTCCGTGATTTTCTTCTCCTGTACAGCTTTTTTCCTTGGTTTGCGAATCCTTTGGTATTCCTGGGTTGTTCTTTGACTGCACAATCTCATCCCCTCTGGAAGGCTGTTCAATAATTTCAACACCAATAATTGCCTCAATCTCACCGGGCATTTCTAGATTACTATCAACAAAAACTTCCTCCTTATTCTCGGAACCCTCCCCTTCATAATGCTTTTTATCTTCTTCAGCATCATTACTGCCCACGATTTCACTAAGCATTCCCTGATCTTCACCAGCAATTATATTCTTCTTATTCTTGGAACCCTTTGGTCGTCCACGCGTAGGCTTTGTCTGGACAATCACATGAACATCTCCATTAACAACAGTGACTTCACCTGTCATAACCTTAACTTCTACAAATCCAACAGTAGTCCCCTCAATTTTTGGTGTCAGAGAATTTTCATCACCACCATTATTGCCGCTCACAATTTGATCAGACATTTCTTGATTTTGACCTTCAAAAATTTTCTTTACCTTATTCTTTGAACCCTTTGGCCGACCAAGCTTCTTCCTTGGGCTCACGAGGTCATCACTCTTAGTATCATCATCAGCTTTACTCATCGCTTCATTACATTCCTGAGGCCCAGAAACTTTAATCTTATTTTTTGAACCCTTTGGCCTCCCACGCTTATGCTTTATCTTTAGCATTTCATTTTCTGCGCCGTTTGCAACTCCATTTACAGGTTGATGCGCTTCTTGAGTTTCTTCTATGCAAGGAGTTTCACCTCCATTTCCAAATGATATTTCACCAAACAGGCCTTGAATTCCAACACCATCAAGACTAACACATGCAGATTTCCCACACCAACACTGACTTCCAAATGAACCAAACCCTTCACCAAACAAATTTATAACCCCATTTCCATCACCACCACCACCATTCACTTCAGTAAAAAGACTCTCAATTTCTTTATCGCCAGACCCAAAACCCTCAATTCCACCACTTACTTCGTCAAACAAGCCCTCAATTATCTTACAATCAAAACCCCCACCACCAATTTCAGCTTCATCCTTAGGTGACTCCAAGCCCTTGATATCAAGTTGCACATCATCATTACTAACACCCATTTCTTCACCATTCCCAACAAGAACCTCACCACCACCACCACCAAACCCACTTGAAGCTCCACCTAAACACAATCCATTCCCCAGATATACCTCATCACCACCAAAATGGTCCAAGATTTTACCTTCATTCCCTCCACCCACTTCACAAAAACAACACAGACGACTCTCAGCTCCTTCACCAAACAAACCTCCAATTTCCTCAAGCCGAAAATCCAAACACTTAGTTCCCAAACTCAAATCAACATCATTTTTTACTGCACTCTCTTCTTCACTTACATCCTCCTCCCCCTCCTTTTGCTTCTTTCCCTTCAAACCCACTTCACTTCCACCCCCATTTTCACTCCTCTTTCTCTTCCTCTTCCTCAACCTCATTTCCTCCTTCCACTGCTCCCTATACACATAGTGCTTCTCACAATAGCGTTTACCCTTCAAAGCTCTTTCACCACACCTGCCTCTTCTGCCCATGCCAGCATCAACAACATCCTTATTCATCGTTCCCTCTCCTTACAAGGGAAGAAAATCAAGAAATTGCTGATTTTCTTGAAAATCTCAAAAGGGTTAGTGAGTGACTAAGTTAATTACAGCAAAAAGGGGATATTTTGAGTTACATTCTGAGCTGGGAAATTGAAATTCGAAAGAAATGAAGATAAAATTGACACTAAAAACTACATTAATGATGTAAAATGTTAATACCTATGCAATTGCAAACGCAAATCGAAGTACTCTTTTTTGCATACATTTATGTAGTGGAGCACACGAGCAGACACGCTGATGTAACGTTGCAATGTCAAAAAACTACATCCACTTTATGTCCTCAAGATGCTGAAAATAACATTTTCATCCCTGTTGGTTTTGGGTTAATCTTTGATTTGAACAGTCCACCCCATGTCTCTAATTTTTTCCCTCCACCTTTTTTTTCTCAAATTTTATTAAAATTATATTTATATTTTAATTATATATAATATAGGTAATTTATAATTTATGGTAGTTTGTTATTAATTTGAGAGTTACTTAAGGTATGTCTTATTAGAAGACAAATAATTTATTTATTTTAATGTACAAAATTGGAAAAGAAAAAAACATAATTATTGATACATTAACATTTTAATTGTTTTGTCCTTTTAGAATAAATTAACGATTGTGACACTGAATAATTATTTATGATAATAATTCTTTATTAAGCAACAATTTTGTGAAATGACCATTTTCATAGTGTGGGTACAAAAGATCGGTGATTTTATTTTGGCCAAAATTTTCCCACCGAAAATTTGATTAAGTTATAATTTTTTTAATTTAAAAAATTTATATTTCCACCCATCCTTCAAAATTGGACACTAATTTTTATGATTAAATAATATTTTTATCCATTTATATAATATATAATTGGGTTAATTTTAGTTCCAACATTTTCACATTAATGATATTGACATAATAAATATAGTTACCATAATAGGTTTTGAAAGTAGCGACATTATATACGCAAAATTAAAAGAGGCAAGTATTCAAAATTGTTTGAACAATTAGGTTAATTTTTTATTATCCAAGTAATTTATATTTTGTTATTTTAATTTGTTAAATAATAAAATATTTTAATAATTTATTAGTATTATTATTATTATAATATAAAAAACTAGAATATATTTTAAAAAATACAAAACATATTAAGAATTATAAGTGAATGCACATGCATGATGAAAGTGTATTCCACATGCGTTGAAAGAATAATAAATGTTGATGGTGTTAGAATTGATACTCTACCGTCAATCTGTTACATCAATAGATTTTTGTGTCATTATTTATTATATAAGTATAAGTGTATGTCAAGATAAATGTTATTATGATAGTGGAACTACGACGAGAGGAGTAATGTATGTCAACTGATTGTGAGAATTTTAAGTTCATATACAGTTGTCATTATAAAATTGTTTATGAATATGGCATTATTCTAAATTAGAGCATATATAATATGGTTAAGATTATCATAGTATTGAATGATCTTTTCGAAAAGTATATGTTATGTAAACATGTTTATTAAATTAACCCATCAAAAAAATTATATATAGATGGTTACCTTAATATATATAGAACATATATTTTAAAAAACGATGATACATATAATTTTTCAACTTGACGCCACTAGACCATTTTATACAAAATAATAAAAATAATTTTAATTATTATGGTATCATCTTAAAAATTTTCACAAAAACTGTTTAAAATTATAAAAATTTGTCAAATTCACTTTTACTACATGATCACTTATCCAAAAAATATATAATTTTATATAAATAATATTTATTATATCATTCAATACCTTTAATAATTATAATATATTTTAAAATATGTATTATTTTTTATCTCCCTCATACTATACTGTATATTACATATTATGTAGTGGTAAAACCCTGAACACCATATTTGAAAGGATTATATTTTAGAAATCTTATACAATTTTTATCTGACCACGTGTCAACATTGAATTGGCTAATTTTTTAAACGATAAGTCCTTTACTTAAGGTTTGGGTGAGAAACAATTGTTTTGAAGACTTGAAAAGTCACCAATTTGAGGCAGTGAAGGCTATTAATTTATTAAGCAATTTAATACAATAACCTTTTGGATATAAATTTTCATTAAATCCCCAAAATATTGCTTTCTATATTATTTTACAAGGATTTATCTGCAATCAAATTTTTTAAGAAAATAGAAATAAGGTCAGAAACTTGCGTACACAACTATTAAAGGATACAAATATCAAGCAGAAACAAAGGCTAAAATTTCTTGTCTACTAATACTGTTTAGCTCATTATTTTCCATCAAACCAAGCAAGAATGGAAAGTAATGTAAATAACCACCACATTATGCGAAATCACTCGGTGTTATGAAAGTTCAACCAGAAGCAAAATTGCAAAGAAATGGAATAATCACCCAGCAATTGAAAGTTTACTTATTTTTCTTTGGCTTTTTCCTCTTCCTTCATCTTCTTCTCCCACCTACGCTTCTTGTAGTCCAACAACATTTCTGGCATTTTCTCCATCAACTTGGCAGTTTTTTCTCGTTTCTCTGCGGCTAGCCTGTCAACCTTGTGTCCCTTCCTCCTGGTTTTCATCTCTTTCCTCTCTGGATCATATGGCCAATCTTCACCTGCTATGAGAACTTCCTTGCGTAGTCTAGCTCTACGACGAGCACTGATGCCAAGTGGCTTCCATGCTCCTAGGTGCCAGTAACCCCACACACCCTTTGATAGTTCATCTTTGTATTTTGCCAATTTCTCACGCCATGGATACTGGTATTCTGTAATTGCCTTTGCCACAGAACTTGCTGCTTTGCCAGCCATTAACTTACTAACCTATATTGTCCACAGAAGAAGAAACACAAGGGTTTGTCCATTTAACTTAACAGTTTTTATGAAGAAAGACACTTTTAAGGGGAAAAATATTGATGGAAAGCATAAAATTTTCTGTAATGCAGTGTGTGTGTACATAGAAGTTCTAGCAAAAGTGTTAAAATCATTCCAGAAGACACTTTTAATCACTAAGTTTGACTCAGTTCAGAAACAAATGCAACAGAACAATAATTCTCATTTATGCTTCCCAGAGTCCAAGCATCACATATTCCCCATAAAATTGGTTAAAAAACAATAGTGCTCTAAATATAAATTTGTCCAAGTCGGAGTTAAAATAAAGTTTCAATTAGCGCTATGTCTTCAGAAAGACATTAAGAGTTCAGAGAGGACAAAACAAAGTGCTATATAAACACCAAGTTATCAGGATGTTGATGAGGACCTTTAGCTCTAGATAAAAGCTCTCTGCAGTCTAAAACTATTTCACTCAACTTCAAAAGTTTAATCAGGGGCTATTCATTACTTAAAAGCAAAACAGATATTAACATATGTATTAGCAACAGTAAGCACTAATAAAATATATCAACAGCTAGAAACAAATGAAACTGGTGACAGAGGAGCTATGTTGCCCGTTAGCATTTTACAGGAAACAACTTCTTATTGATGTGTTACAAAAAAATAGCCAGTAAAATAACTGGCATTTGGACATTTGTTTTATGAGAGCACTTGCACACATTAAGCATTTAATGCTTGCTACATTTGAAAGCACACCAAAGGTAAGAATTTCGAGCCATGCAAAATAACTAAAAGGGCAGAAATTGGGTAATCTGTAACCTGTAGCCAAATGCCCAGATTGCTCCATCGCACATTCAAAATTCACAGCTATACATTAAACAGTGAATAAGCACCACAAAAAGGAGCCTTCGATTCAATTAACTCCCCAATATACCTCATTTGAAAAATTGAACAGAGCATGAGTTGATGCATTATGAAAATCAATAAATTAACATCTTTCACATCTATTCAAAGGCGTCAAAAACCTAACTATCGTCGCACCAAATTAATCCCAACCTTTGTAACTCTAACAATCATTTAATCAAACACTTGAAATACAAGTGTTAACTTTATTCCTAAACCTACAACACAAAACAGTGTCTTTCATGGCTATAAATCCAGCTAATACAATCACCAACCGCAACTACTCAAGTTCATATTCATAACAAAGCCAAAACGCAAAACCCTAAAATCCTCAATTCTCACAGACATGGTTAAAACTTGAGGCAAACATCAGCCTAGTTTTCTGTTAGATTATCTAGAAAAATGAAGAAAAAATAATATATAAAATGAAAAGATAAAGGCTAAACGTAATTACACTTACGGAAGAACGAAGATGCAGATCAGTGGAGAGTTATGAAAGAAAGGCTAGTACTTGAGTTGAATAAGGTTAAAAGTGGACCAGCGAGAAAGAGAGCTTTAGGGTTTTCACAAAAGTACCCACATTTGAAATTTTCTTTGCTTCTGATCAATCTGGAAAAAAAATATATAAATAATAATTGGTTTAAAAAAGAGAGAGAGAGAGAGAGAGAAAATGTTGCATTTTAAGATCCCCAACTACGACTGGATTCAAACTGAGTTTATTCAAATTCGATTCGAATAAACTTGAAACGAGCAGTCTTATACAAGCTCGAGCTCGAGTTATTCGTCAAATTTGAATTTAAAAATTTTGATACAAAATAACGTCATTTTGACCAGTATGTATTAAGATGATATTGTTTTAATAACGAACTAATTAAAAACTCGAACTCAAAATGAATTTAAACCAAGTTTAAGTTTAATTTCAACGAGCTTGATGAGTTCGAGCTCTATTATATATAAACCAAACCGAATTCAAACTCAAGCGAGTTCAAGCTTTACAATGGATTCAAATCTAGCCTTGTCCCCATCAATTAATTAATCCATAATTAATTTATTAAGGGATATTTATTTAAACTTTATTGATTAGAAATAACAAAATAATTTCTAATTTATATTAATGTTGTAATTTTTAACTTTTAATTATTAATTATAAACCCGTACTATAAGTCTTCTAAATTATTAAAATAACTTTATTTGATGATAATATTTTGTTAATGTTATTTTAAATTTCTATTAAATAAAATGGATATTAAGAACATTTCTAATTAAGAAATTGGGAAACATGGCATGGCATAAACAGAAACTCTAATAAATTATAAATCTAAAATTGAAAAAAAAAAGTAATAAATATTTTAATTTTTGAAATAAATATCCCACCCAACCGTGTGTCCCATTTGATTAAAGTATATCTTTATTATAAATTAACTAAGAATATAAAGTTGAAGGACTAGTTACTATGAAAATAAACATTAATTTATGATAAAACATGACTCATAACATATACAAATATAACATTTCCATTCATGAAAAAAAAAACCCTTCTATTGATTCAAACTTCAGAGTACATGAAAAGGGCAATAATGCAGCACTGAAACAGCCTTCATTCACTGTACAAATCACTAAAATGTGCATCCGTTAAGCAAAAATTGAAAAATCATTTCTGTTTTTTTCCTCAGTGCACATTTGCCATCATTGGACAATCATGAATTGCACTAGTTTTCCTACATAAAATCTGAAGGCCAAGCAAAACCTGAAACACCTAAGTCCCATTTCACCAAGACTTGAATCCAATAAAAGCCATCACTCAATCTTGCTTGGTAAAGCACAAAACTCTGCCTTCAAGTCATGCTTCTGCCCATGACTATATAATCAGTACAATGATCTAGTTAAAAGTTTCAGACTTCACTGAGAATCTGAAAGATTACCCCATTTTTTTGTTGTTAAAGAGTCAACTTGGTTCTTTGTCAAAATCATCTTGGCGTCAATTTCCCTTGTGCAGCAGCCTGCATCTGTTTACACCATTTATCAAAAAAAAATAAAAAAGATAATTAGAATTTACCCACAGATAGCGCAAGATAAAAACAAAAATTGAAATGTCAAGAGCAGACTTTATTTCTTTCTCTTTTTGCTTTCAATAAAATGCTCATGTATGAATTGTGTACATCTAGTTAAGCCACTTAAAAGTTGTGTCCTACAGTACAATATGACAAGATATTCAAATCTGTCATAAAATCAAATCAAACTATCAAATCAATTACTAACAGATTTTAGATTAACCAAAGATTAAATTCAACCCAAACATACATGATACAAGAGCTTTAGAGTTTAAGGAGATAGTTAAGATGAATAGCAATTAGAAACTTGATGGATAGAAATATAATTAATCAGATTTAAGGGGAAAAGAATTAAAAAGAAAATTACAATAAGCTTAAGAAATAATAGTGAAAGCTTGTGAGTATCAAGAGCTTATAATGAAAAAAAAAAAAAACATAAAATGGAACGAATTCACAGTGAAAGAAGGCTGTTTGTAAAAAATAAGGGGGTAGCAGGCTAACTTGTGCAGCAATTTTTTTTATTTTTTTTTTTTGCCTGGCCTACTGAGCTCTATTCTCCAACCTTGCTTTGTTTTCTAAGCCTTTGCATACTTTTGCAGTTTGTAGCAACACCATGTACGAGCCTGGATTGTCAGAGCCGGTGCTTTGTTGATTATAATAGAATTAATTGAAATTAATATAGAATAAATAGAATTTTTATTTAATGAAGAATGCAATTACAATTGGAAAACCCAATATCTCCAGAGCTACACCAATTACCGGTGGTGCTCCACCTCCAGGTACAGAGTTACTCTGAAATTGGATTCTCAAAAGTTTATCCTAATCCTCCCTAGACCCCACTATTTATTCAATTAAGAACCTAACCCTAATTGGACACCTATTCATAATTGGCAATTAATAATCTAATTGCTAAATGTTAAATCATCCTTATGCCAAATTTATTTATAAAATCCCCTTATTCCTAATTTCACCAATAATAATTAAATGCCACAATTACAATTTGCTTTTACTTGTCGGGGGCCTAACACATCACTGACAAAGTAATTCAACTCACAGGAGTTAACCAACTAACATAACTTTTAAAACATATTATTTGAATATGAATTTTGGAGGACCAATAAAGCGCTTTTAACTGGGGGTGCCAAAAAACTTCAGAAAAAAGCAGTCTTACATTAAATCTTTACCTATGAGACTAAACTCTCCTGGAAAGCAGATTAGGAAACAATAAAAGAAAAAAATGGCAGAGAAATTTGAAGAGAGGGGCTATGATCAGTACATTAAAACAAAAACAATAACTATCAGAAAAATAATGCCTGAACAAAAATGCGATTAAGAGAGCTGCTTGCAATCATATCTTAACTCACAAATTTTTCTGGAACAAGATAGATGAATCAGCAAATTGTTTCCAACCTAGAAATTGGCCATTTAAGTTGCACAAATAAGTCCTCATTAGACCATAAATACAATAGGCATGATGAATGACCTCTCTAAACTCTATACAGAAGGCCACACCTTTGTGGTTAGCTCGTCCTTTTTTTTTTGTTTTTGCATCATCTTTTAGTTTTAAAACAATTCTTCTTGTTTCCTATATAACATGTAATAAATAAATAAAATAAGCAAATTACCTGGCTTGCATAGGTTGCACTATCCGCCAAAAACTTGAGCAACTCTTCCTTCTTTCTTTCAAAACTATCTTTTGCACTCTTCCATAGTGAAGTTTCTCTCTTCAAATCATCCATCAAATTCTCCTTTTTCCATTTCATCTCCTGGATCTGCCTCTCAGTTGCAGCATAGTAATCAGGCTTGTTTAACATCCCAGAGGATTTTGCAAATCTCACATCTATATCTTGCCTAAGATCAGATATGTCCAAATTTCAGAAGCAAGAATATGGTGGCAAAGAAAATCCACTTATAATTAATAACAGAATTAACCACACAAAGTGCTCAGGTTCTAAATATGAACCACAGTAGTACTGAATTTATAGATGCTATGTCGATGCATTAACATGTACAAAGGTTTGAATCTTTGCAGTAGACTACGACAGCATCTTAAGGCAAAAGGGAGAAATATTATAAATCTGGTAATCATGATTCATCAGCTTATTGTAGAAGCTAAAAGAAAATTAAGTATATAGTACTGCAAATGCCATCTTGATGAACAATCAGAAACTATAATTCTTTTTTAATCATCAATATCAATCGGAAGCAGGTCCTTTTAACAAACAATGTCTCGGTTATACAGACCAATTCTGTTTCTTGGTAAAAAGGAAATGATATCTCTAAAAGAAATCCTGGGATTCATAATTAACATACTAGCAAAGAATGTAGATTTGTCGCATAGCCGATGCCATGAAAATTGTTTAAGCTTATTTGACAGTCCATCAAAATTGAGAGGGATTGTCATCTTGAAAGGCAATAGCATCCAAAAATAAAGATTAGCATCTAGGACAACTTAATAAGATGCACTAAAGAAGATAAAAAAAATAAAGGATTCTAAAGAAAAACTAATAAAAAAAATCTACCAACCCACTTGAGGCAGATTTTCTTACCGATTGCCAAGGTAGAAGACACCAGTGCTTCTGATGATTCCACCATCCAAAGAAAGAGCTCCATCACTTATTAAGGGAAGAGCAAGTAGCATTTCGGCCCTTGTTCTATACACTTGCAGACGTGAAAAAAGATTATAAAATAGAGTCTCTCTAAGGCCATACCCACTAGCAGTTACACAAAACAAGTTTTTGCTTTCCACATCAATCATATTCACCGCAAAGCCAAGAAAGCCAGGTGGAGACTCCCCATTAGGCAATCTTGGCTTTAGAATATCAAGCCTCCTTTGTGGATCATCAACTACAAACTCACCCGCAAAAGGTCTGGAGAAAGAAAAAATTTAGAATGTCTGCAGATACAACTCTATATAATTAAGGAAAGCAGAAATCAAATTCATGCCTCAAGTTTTCAAGACATATGACAAGAAACCGGTCATCTATAGTCCTCCCAATAGAAGCACCAAGCCCATGAAGACCAGAACTTTTAATAATATAGCCTTCTTGATCATATGTTTCTAAAGCCTTAACACCTTCGTATGTCTTGCAAACAATTGCCAACATATTATCCAGTCCTAAGTACTCAGAGAAAATCCTGCATTCCAAAAATGACAGAAAAAATATCAAGCAAGGGGTATTAGTAAAAACATTTAGCTTTGTCACATTTGCTGGCAATACAAATCTAGATATTAAACATTCATTTCATTCTAACCATTAACTGTCTCTGCAGCAATGTACAACATAACCTCACTCACCACTCAGGAACAAACAACAATACAACACCATGCACTCTGTAAGGACGAATCTGCTGGCAACAAATTGCATGGATTATATATTTGTCTATAGAAAATCATGTAGTACAACAAATGCTAGGCCATTGCAAAACTTAAAAAGGGTCCTTATGATGAACAATAAAAAAATCAGTTGATTATAAACAAGAAAAAGCAACCAGAAACAAGCCAATACAAAAAGCACTAAATTACCAGAGAAAGATGGGAAAAGAAAAAAAAAAAAGAATACACGATAAATCAACCTGCTAAGATTTTCATCCTCGACAATGCCAAGTGAAGCAACGATTCCAAGAACATCCTTGGTTGATTGAAGATGTGATGCCTGAGAGCCATGACGTGTTTTCAGCTTACAAAAAACCCCTGCAGCAGACTTTTCATGCTGGAGAATCTGCCCTGTTGTTTCTTCCTCACTTTGAAGGCTGAAATGGTTCTCATTCTCAGTCTTAGGTCCACTTGAAGAATGATACTTGCCAAGAATAACTGAAAGAAAGCTTATCAGAAGATAACATATGCACAAAAAAAAAAAAAAAGAGAATAAAAGAAAGATCAAAGTGTGTCATACAAAACAAAAACAAGTCAAAACCTCAAAAAACTTCAAAATTTGAAGTCAATGCAAGATTTTCTCTGAGTAAACAGCTATGACCTGAAGTCCAAAAATCCTTTTGCTTTCCCTCTTTCAAAGCATAAACTCTGTGACTAAGTTTACCACCTAGATTTTCAATAAAACATTACATGATATTGTGGTTATTTTGTTTACTAACAACCATTCCCAGCTGACAAGAGCCTGATCTGGTGGCTAAAGTGCAAATTACAATAATATGCTATATAATACAATGGTTATAGTACGTGAACCATCTAGAGGCTATATTGCAGGGTTTATCATACAAACTATTTGCCTTTACATTTTCTTCTGCAAATTTCAAGATGGAGTTGATATACATTGATTCATGCGCTGGTTTAGAAGTATAAATATACCTTGTGATTCAAGTATCGAGTCATCTAACTTGTTGCCTTGGGACTTCAAAAGTTTTATGTGGTCCTCATGCAGCTTGATTTTCAGGCCTAGCGTTTGTAGATCATCTTGAAGTCTCTACAGAATTAGGATAGAGCAAAGCATATGTCATTTGATCATTCTGCTTCAAAGTTGGACATACTACTAAAAACACATATACAACACAAACTTAGAACATGCTAAAATATAATGCATCTAGGTATCCTTAGTTAACTGTATAAATCAAAATATGCTTTTTCTTTTACAAAGAAAGTAGAATAAATCTTAAACTAGTTCCAAGATATATTTTTTACAACCCACCTTCGAATGGTAAATGAAGGCTTCTGCTTGTGGATTTCCTCCATTTTGCATTCCAACTACAGAAGTTTCCTTTTGATCCACTTGCACTGATGCTGATGAATCTTGGATAGGCAGAGCATTTGTTTGAATTGTGAGCTGCAAAAGAGAGGGCAATCATGTCTTTGCAAACAACAAATTACAGAGAAAACATTGCATATGGAAATTACTAGTACGTGCACAGAATTTGACTCTCTCCTAGACTTCGCCACATATTTTCTATCCAAAAGAAAGCAACAAGAAGAATAACAAAATAAGGAAAATATAACTGGTTAGGTAGTTCAAGTTTATTGCATTTCAATATCAGTTTGCAATAATGCATGAATCATTCATAGGTGTAATAGTCTAAAACGGACAGCCCCAAAGTTGCCTCTACAAAAAAGAGAACTATATTTAATAAACAAATTGTGGTTTCACTAGTCTAGATCCAAACAAATAGATGCTATGCTTCAAGGATACAAACAAAAGTGATATTTATACCTTAAGAAAAATATAATAATTGGGATTGTCAAGATTATATTTGTATTTTTTGGCTTATAATTATTTGCTACTACCATTGGTATAGGAAGGCGAAAACTTCCAAGATTTAGAAAAGTTTTTCACATCAAATAGCTTTTTACATCCCTCACTGGCTAGACTTACATAGAAGCTTCACAGAAAAAAAAAAATTAAAAGAAAATAAGCAATATGTATTATCAATATCTGAGAATTTATTAGTAAAAAATTGTAACTTCCCAGTTTCTTGGACTTCATAAAATAACTTCCAACAGCAATTGTAGCCAGCAATTGAATTACTTTAGCAAGTTCAAACTCTATGGGTTATAAAAGGGACCTTGGAATTAAATCTCACTCGCAACATGGTGTATACCCAATTTGCATACAAAAGTGTGTAAACATAGTATTACTCTTATTTATATTTGTAAGTTTTTTATTTCTTAAAAAAAAAATCCAAGAATTTACAAAGTACACTTCTTTTTTATTTTACTTTTATATAAATGCTGTGGGATTTCAGAAAAGCAAATGCCCAGATCTTGTCCTGTGCAGTTAAAAAAGCTCCAACACTGAAACTTTATTTTTTTTTCTTAAGAAGCAGTATATAGAATTTGTACACAATTAAACACAAATAATTCCCAGAAGTCTCCAGAATTCGCTTAAAGAACTCCGCTTTAAATCTGGAACCCAACAGAAATTCTCGCTATATAGCACAAGTAAATTCTACATAAACCTTAATTTACAGCACATAAACCTTTAGGCGATTATAAAGGACGAAACAAACTGAACATGCAAGACAAACCCTAAATCTTTGGATGCCGAGAAAATGCGGAAAAATGTGAGAGAAAAAAAAAAAAAAGAACAGAAGGGTGAGCATAGAAAATGGAACTAGGAGTCCGGAAAATTAACAGGTTGTTGAAATTGAAAAGCGTGGAATGAGTTGAGACTTACCTGCTGCTTGGATTGATACATGACCGAGTTGAGCTTGACTCAGTTCAACTCACTCGCTCTTTGTTTTTGAAAATTTTGCTTGTAAATAGAGCTGTGTACTACCGGATCTATTTGGCTTTAATGGTAATGCCATTAATATTTGGATAGCCGCTTCGCTTTACGGTAAGTTGTGTAACAAAATATACACCGTTGGATCAATCATTTTTAGGGATAAGATTCAATTTAATATTTGGGATTTTTAATTAAAATATTAGCTAAAAGACTTATTCTTATCCAAAATTTACTATTAAAAAAGTCACACTCAATGATTTTGAAAATTTTAAATACGCACATATTAATTTTTATTGTATTAAGTAATATTAAAAAGAAATAAAATTTTATTTTATTACCCCTGACATAGTTACAAAAGCTCACATTTTCTCAAATTTAATTTTGAAAACTAACATTTTATTTTTACTAGAATTTCTCTTTTCACTAATTAAGTTACCCCCTCATCTTTCAAAAAATTGTAGTTACATTTTCATGGTTGTGTTCTCTTTTTTTAGTAACCGTTTTTTTTGGTGATTCACTCTAGTGTTGTAATCTTTATCTTACTAGTCTTTTCTCTCTCCCTAGTGATATTTTCGATGTCTTTGTTGAGTTTTTTTTAGGTGAAAAACAAGTAAAAGATTTGTCTATTTTGTTTGTTTTTTGTGGTATTATCAATCCTCTCCTTCAGTAGTTTGACGATACTACACCGAAGTTGACCCTTCTCCTTCCATCTTCATCGTTGTGTCATCAATCATCAAAAGAGAGGGTCAACAATACTGTAAAAAATGAATAAGAGAGACTAATCTCTCATTTGTTTTTCGTAACAAAGACATCAAAATTATCATTGAAAAGGGAGAAGGTGCCAATAAAATGAAGGTTACAGTGTTGGAGTGAATTACTGAAAAAAAAAACGGTCATTGTAGATAGAAAATGCAATTATGGGGGTATAACATAATTTTTTGAAAGATGAGGGGAGTGACATAATGAGCGAAAAAAAAAAAATCTAACAACTACAATCAAACAAAGAGGAAAAAGTGAGTTTTTGCAACTAAATTAGGGAAAATGAATGAAATTATATTTTTAATATTCCTGAATATAATGATAATTATATTCTTTTAATTAACAGATTTCATAAATAGCTATAATTGATAGCTGAATAGTTAGATTTTTCAAAGTCAATGGATAAGACATTGCCAATAAACTAAACTTTGGGTGGGAATTAGTCTTTTGGTTTTAAAATATTTTATTAACCCTGACGGTGGAGATTAAAGTTCAATGTTAGTGACTCGACGTCATTGTCACAATAATAAAATTATGAGTATATATATTTTTGTTTATAATTAGATATATAAATAATTCATTATTATGTAATTAAATGATTTAAATTAAAGATATAATAATATTAAATTATATAATGATATGTTATTTTTATCATCAATTGTGTATTAAAAACTGTGTGTAAATAGCATTGCCCTTGTTACAATAAAGGCAAATTTGAGCTAAGCCATTCAAACTTAAATCTTCAATTAACCTGAAGGAGTTATACTCAAGTTAAAACTCCAACTTCATTGCTCATTTGAGTTTGAGGGTTTTTCCGTGATTCACTTCTCTAGTGTTACTAATTTTTTTTTTTTCAGTATTACTTTTTATTTATCTAATGTTACCATTAATCCTACTAGTGATATTGTTCACTAGCTTGGAGTTGGAAGATTTATATTCAATTTAAGCTCAAGTTGACCTTTATTTAGGCTCAAATCTATCTCCACTTGTATGCTTTGATTTTGAAAATGATACATCTAAAACATATAATGTGTTGTCTAATGTTTTTATACTAAGGGTAGACATTAACTTGATCAAAGTTTCACCCTTTAGATCGATCAGTTCGATTGGTTAGTTTGATCAAGACATCATCATAATGTCAACATAACATAATTGAAATTTTAAAACAAGTTTTAACCATGTGACATTAGTACAATGGTTAGATCGATTCGATTCAACGGTCAAACAATAATTTAACACTATTATTTTAATCTAATCTCGAGTTAATCTGATCTAATAGATAAGACAAATTTCAGCTATGATACAAACTAAATTTATCATCAGTTTCCAATCAAAATGACCAATATGGTCCAAGACTTAAAATAGTGATGTTTCATATTCATCCAAATGACGTATTAATATTACTTATACAATTAAATCTTAACATGTATCATAGCCAACTCATGCAAAGACATCAATAATAATGATTTATTCTTAAGCGTATAAATATTTTCCAAACGAATTATGTTAAAATAATAATTTATTAAACTTAAAATTGAAAAATGATGAGTTCTCCCTTTCCGCTAGATTCTATTAATAAGTTCTCTTGCATTTTAAGGTAAAAACAAAGAAAAAACTGAAGATTAAAATGACGAAAATGCACTTTTTGCAAATTATTTTAGGGCATTAACTACTTATCATCCCCTGATACTGGTTTTCCGACGGTCATTGCAGGGGAGGTGAACAAGGTGAGGTCAAAGCTTGATTTCGTGTTCCTCAACCCAAATGAAATTGGACCAACAATCAATCAAACATAAAGTGAAGTCTTGAAGAATTTTCCCGCAATCAAATCTTTTGCTCCTGGCATTATTGCCCCTGAAAGATTTCATATTGCTTTTCACAGTAAAACAAGATATTTGTACCCTGCAGCGACTCTTGTGACTTGTGCTCATAAAATAGGACTAGAAGCATATGCTTCTGGTTTTGCAAATGATGTTCAGTTATGCTATAATCACAGCTATAATCAGTTCGCTACTGACGGATTTATCATAGATTTACCTCTTACAGCATCAAAAACCATAGGTTTACAATTTCCACTGAGAAATTTGGCCAAAATTTTGTCACTTAACAGTTTATCTGCCATGCTTGCCCTTAAGAATTTTCACTGATATTCTGATGCAAATGCTTTGCAATAAACAATGTTACCAAACCTGTGGGAGGTAAAATACTAATCTTATACACAAATATTAATGTTAATGTAAAATTCTATGCTTTTTCGGTGGAACTTGGAAACTCAACATTGTTGCAAGTATTTGGCTATGTTACCTTGCTTGAGGAAAGTTATAGCACTTGCAATAGACCTTGGTTCTGCAGGAAATTTGGAAACTCAACAATGCTACAGGAAATTTGGCTCCTTCAAATTTCTATTTCTCATCATCAAGTCATCATTTCATTATTCAATTTATTGACATAAGAAAATGACAATTTACATTGATGACCCAATTAAGGTAAGAAACTTATTACCACAAAATATCACCTGATTATATTTCAAAAGAATTAAGATTCTGCTTAGGATTATATTAACTAATATATATCAGTTATAGTAAAACATAAATATTCACACTATGACATGATATATCAGAACCACAAATGAAGAAGATCATTATCCAAATGCAAATTATCATATATCAAAAGAAGCAGTTAATTACAACCAAAATATACTCTGCTGTTTCACAAATTACTCGGTGCTTGTATTAAAAGAAATTAACAATTTAAGATTAAATGCAGAAGATGTATTGATTGGATTACTGCCAACAACTTTCCAAACTGTTTTGGTTGAATGGAGTTGATCTATGATTTCTATGGCATAAACCCTTAAAATGTTCCAAGCTAATCTTTCATTTCTACGGCATTCACAACTGCAAACTTTCCCTCCTATGCTACGGATCTATGGCTAACCACAAACATATATACTTTTTCCGACATCAGATTTCTCAACTTTTCTTTCTTTGAATTTCCCTATTCCAACAACAGTCTCTCAACTGTGGACTGATTTCATCCATATGTTGCTTATACTTTTTTTTCTTATTATTAAACTTCTTAAAAGCTTTCTCAAGAGCTTTAGTATATTTCCCTTTTAAGCAACTGAGATCACCTAACTCCAATTCCTTTTGTTTAATTTGGTTCAATTTTTCCATACTTTTGGAAAATGGAAGCAACTCTACATGCCCAACAACTGGAAAACATATTGTTGGATTCCTGAAAGACAGATTATCAAGTAAGATAATGTTTAGTTGTTTTACTTGTTAGCTCACCAACTCTTGCTGATGGAAGAAAAGTTTCTACAGTATTGATACAGAGAGAGAAGCAATACATACCCGTGTCCAAGAGAAATAAATCCATTCTCTTTCAAAATCCCACCATCTAGAGATATAGCACCATGCTTTATACAAGCACGAGCCTCTATCATGTCTTCACGGGTGTTGTAAACTTGAAGCTCACTGAAGAGTCGATAGAACAAAGTCTCCCTAAGACCATGACCTGCATCTGTCCTCGTGTAAACATGAAGCTCATCTAGGTCAACCATATTAACTGCATATCCCATAAAACCTGGTGGATTGTTCCCACATGGTAAAATAGGCTCTGGTAAGACTAGCCTCCTCTGAGGGTCACTGACATCCAAACCCCCTGTGTAGGGCCTGCCAAGTCAATAATCATATTTTGAAAATTCATACGTAATACAACAAACTTCTTGAGGAATATGATTATTTTTATTTTCTAAAGAATTTTTCTAAGCTTTGCAAGGATATTCATATTAACAAGGCCAAAGGAGTATTTCCCACCCAAACTACGTTGAATTATCAAAGTTCTCTCTGTTAACTATGCAAATACCATTTACCCACTCATGAACAGTTAAAATTAACGGTAGTAAGGATAAAATCGTTATTTTATATTTAATATTAAAAATAAACTTAAATATGATTTCATTTCCCCCCCTAAATTTAAAAAACTAACTTTTCTCCCTTAAACCAAGTTTGAAAAGATCGCATTTCCCCCCTTAAGGTTTAGTTTCCAAACCCGTTCACTTTTTTCGGCGTCATCGTCGGCCGTCTCTCCATCCCGACGGTTTCTCTTCCACCGACGGCCTGCCTCAACTCTACCCCAACCCATCCGGCGTCGAGAGACGTCGTCTGGGAAGAGAAATCATCTTCCCAGACGACGTCTCTCGCTGCCGGATGGGTTGGGGTGGAGTTGAGGCGGGCTGTCGGTGGAAGAGAAACCGTCGGGATGGAGAGACAGCCGACGATGACGCCGAAAAAAGTGAACGGGTTTGGAAACTAAACCTTAAGGGGGGAAATGCGATATTTTCAAACTTGGCTTAGGGAATAATATTTTAGTTTTTAAACTTTTAAGAGGGAAAATGAGATTAAATTTTTAGGGGTTACAGTTCCGTTAAATTTAACCGGTCATGGGTGGGTAAATAGTATTTTCATAGTTAACGGGGAGAACTTTGAGAATTCAGCATAGTTTGGGTGGGAAATAGTCCATTGGCCTATTAACAATCACTATAGAAGTTTTGAATTGCAAACGGGAGACTGTATTTTGCACCTTACATCCTCCAGGCATATAACAAGAAATCGGCCAACTATAGACTTCCCATGTGCAGCTGCTTTTCCATGTAGTCCAAGTGAAAAATCAATTTCCCCATTTCGTTTATACTCCTCAAGAGCACATGCAGCTCTGAAGGATCTGCAAACCAAAGCAAGCATTTGATCTTCACCCAAGTACTCTGCTAACATCCTAAATATTGAAAAAAACATGAGATTATAAACCACAAAAGACTAATGGACGAGTAATCATTTTAGTTAAAAATTTGAAGAGACTAACAGAATGTTGACCTGGTAAGCTTACTAGTCCAAGCTTTTCCAGTAAGTGCTACAACACCGATTATATCTTCGATGAAATTAGTCCTTGATTCATGGAGTGGAACCTCTTTACCAACACAACATAGAACAGCAAATGCAGATTGAACCCTACTTTGAATCCGTCTCGTCATTTCCCCTTTTGTAAGCAAGTATGGATCACTCAAAATGTGATGTTCAGTTGAAACTGGTAAAAGAAACAAACAAAAGATCCATATTTAGTTTTCCACCTCATTTATTGTTGGTGCCACATTTACCAATGCCTTTAATATAGTTCTTTAATTTGAGCAGCAAGTAGAAAGTACAACAGAATTTCTAACTATTTGATTTTACATGAACATGGACATTAGAACTGGGCAATTATTCTTTTCACAATTGTGTGGACCAGAGTTGAAAATTTTAAACAGAGAACTCCAAAAGCCTCAGAATAGGCAAGTTTTAGGGAGTTAAATTACAGAGTTACCTTGCAATTGAGATAAGACTTGCTCAACTTCTGCCATTTGATCATTAACAACTTTCAAGGCCATTTCATACTTCTTGATTCGACAACCATATTTACGAGTTTCACTCCCAAGTTCCTGCAACAGAAGCAGTCCAAACAACAGAACTCAGATTCTGAAACCAACTAACAACTTGTAGGCAGAATTACCACATTGGCACATGATAGCTACTCAGCTAAGTAGTAATATTGAATGCTACTGGGACGATGAAACTCAAAAACAGTAGGAAAAGTTCTTTTACATGAATGAAATTTGGAAAAATTTAAATCTTCTTGACCAGGGCATTAAAAACAATTAAAAAAAATCTATAGTCGGGTAATCTATAGGAAAAGTTATTTTCTACTCTCACAGGTCCTATAGTTTTTGATTAAATAATATTAATAACAAATTGATCAATGACATAAAGAAGTACAGTACTTCTATAGTCGAGGAAGGTGTACGGGAGAACTCCCAATTATTTCCCTCCACGCTTTCACTGAAGATTCCGTGGTCATTATATGTAATTTCATCTTGTAAACTGAGCAACTAAGTTTTTAAGCTATTGTAACCTAACTAAAATCCCTCATATTACTAGTTAACTGCTGTTATTTTTATTAATATTTAACCATATTTTGTTACTAATTAACATCTGATATTTGGATTTGTAAACAACATAAAGAAAATTAAGAATGCACGAACAAGCACCCTTCCCTTACGAGGGCAACCTCTCCCTCTACTTCACCACCCGGATAACTGTATGGAGTTAATTTGCTTTTTATGTGTTGGCTTTTATGTGTTCACTTATAAATTGCTTTTTTTGTGAAATGTTTACATGAGTTTTCTTTTCATGTTAAAGCAAACAAAAGCTGTAAATCAGAACCCTATACCAATAAGAAGAATATATTAATAAATGATAGTTCATATAAAATATAATAAAAACAATAATTTTTATACCTCAGGTAGGGGAGGTGAAGCAACTGAAGGACCAACTGAAGGACCAACTGAAACACTCTCATGAGCATGACCCTATATAAATATATAAACAAATTAATCAATGACAATTAAAAAAAAATAGTAACAACGATAAATGACAAACCTCGGATGGAAGAAGTGATGTAACAGAAGGGTCAATCGAGACCCCCTCATAAGCACTACCCTGTGCGAATAATAATAACAACTTGATCAGTGAATTTCATATAAAATTTAATAACAACATTTCATATTAAATATCTCTAAGAAATTAAATACAAACCTCATGTGAGTAATGAGATGGAATCAAAGGGTCAATGGGTGAGGTCGTCTGGACACCATCATGTGTACCCTGCACGATGTAAATACAGATGTTAGAGAAATAAGTAAATACAAATTTTATAAGGAATAAATGAGATGTGACTTTATAACCTGATCGACTGGAGCTGGTTTTGTACGCGTGACGATTTCCTCTAAACGAGTAAGACGATCATCTAATCGAGTCATTTGAGAAGACATCTCATCTCGTAAACAGGAAATTTCACATAATATCATAGTGCTCCAGTGGTTCAAAGTTGCATCTACTCGAGATAAAATGGGTGATGCAGTTGGGGGACACTCTTGTGTGGCAGGATGGGTAGCACGGTCCTGAACCCCAGGAAGGTGTGTGGTCTCAGTGGTTGGGGCCTGAACAACAGGGGGACATAACAGATGCTCTGCAACAGAGGGCTGAACAGGCTCCTCAGGTGTCTTAGGACTACTAGCCGGTATATCTACAGGTGGCATCGCTGGAGAAACTTTATCTCCTGTTGAGGGAGGTGCTGAAGACAATGAAGAGGAATGCCGATCTGACATACCCATGTACAGAATAATGTCTGCGTACCATGGTCTAGTCTCCTCAATCGGTGAAGGAAGGAGCGGAAAAGTGACATCATCCTATTCATTTAGATATATAATTTAACATATTTACAATAATCAAAGTATTAATTAATTTATTAAATAACGATTACATACCTTATCACCGGTGAAAATAGTGTCTATATGACTCCAAGTAAGTACATCTCGTGTACGCCACTTGAAAATTTGTGGAGACGCATGGACATCAACCAAATCCACCCAATTATACAGGGTGTCCATCGTCTCATATATCCAATACTGCAATATAAATATTAATAGTTACATTAAATTAATTTGTGCTATTAATATAGATAATCAAGAAATATACACTTACTTGAAATGCAATGGGAAATCCGTATAAGTCATATTTACGCATGTCAGGCATCTAACCGGAGCATAATCTGTTACTTGCTTGGGACATCGACTCGTATGTCATCTGCCACACTGGAACACCCCAGGGATAAGAATTAAACTCATCCAAGTGATCAACCAACTGGAGGTATTCTGCAGATACCTTCTTGCGTCGATCATTCCCTAGCAACACCATGTGTAGACAATACAACAACGCTATTTTGACGGCATCGATATTGTTATCCCCCCATGGCCTAGCCAAGAAAACACGCTCAATATCGTGATACTGCACTTTTTGACATCCTTGAAAGTAGGTATCTCCAATCCTATGTTTGGATGCATGGGGAATATATGATGAAAGTGTAGTGAGCTGACTGAATGGTAACCCTGTCATCAAAGCAAACTCGAATGGGCTAAATCTCACGTCAACCCCATTAACTCTAAACCAAAACTCATTTTTATCGAAGCCCCGATATAGCTGTCGTAGCAAAAATGAGTGCACCAACACTCCAGAAAACTTGATATCTGATAATCGAAGAAGATGTCCGATACATGTCCTCTCAAACAATCGAAGCTGCTCCGGTGTCAATGTTGACCTAATCTTTGACATGGCGATGTGCTGGGCACGACATATCACCTTTGCTTGAAAGTGTCGTGACTCATCTGAGATTCGTAACTCATCATCGAAATATTTTCTTTTATAAGAAATATCCTGTAAAAAATTTTGAAAGTTTATAAAAATTTAATAAAAAACAAATATACAAATAGATATGAAAATGACAAATATAGAAAAAAATAGAGCTAAAATTCAAGAAACATGTTGGAATACCTTAAAAAGATGAAAACTGAAAAAATAAAAAAACTAAACTAAAATTTGAAATCCACACGTTGAAATACCTTAAAATGTGAAAAATTGAAAAATCACTTGAAAATCTGAAAAATACGAATTAAAATATCCCAAAATAATAACAATAAAAAATTGAATGAAAATTTTAAAACTACATATCATGACAAAAATCGAAAAAATGGAACTAAAATTCAAATTCTATATGTTGAAATACCTTAGAATGTCAATAATGAAAGAATCGTTCAGAAATATGAAAAGTACGAGTCATATATCCTAAAATGATCAAAAATTAAAAAAGGATTAGAATTTCGAAAATTAAATGTTGAAATAGCTTAGAAACGAAAAAACTGAAATATCAAAATGAAATTAAAAAATTACAGAAGAAAAAGACCGTAGAAATCACAAAATAATGAAACAGATATGAAATTCAAAAATGACACGTCCAAGAACTGTAAATAAGGAAAAACGGATATGAAATTCGAAAACTAAACATGAAATTAGCTTAGTATGACAAAAACCAGAAAATCAATTTGAAATTTCATAATTACATCGTAAAATGAGCCTATAAATGACACATATTAAAAAAACAGAATTAAAATTTGAAATTTACGTGTTCAAATACCCTAAAATGTGAGAAATCAAAAAATCACTTGAAAATCTGAAAAGTATGAGATGAAATATCCCAAAATGATAACAATCAAAAAATTGAAAAAAATTTTAAAAATACACATCCAAAAACCTAGAAATGACAAATATTGAAAAATGGAACTGAAATTCGAAATCTACATATAAAAATAACCTATAATGTCAAAAACTGAAAATTTGCTTGAAAATTCGAAAGACACAAGTCGAAATATTCCAGAATAATAACAATAAAAAAATTGGATGAAATTTTTAAAATTACATATCCAACAATCTTAAAATGATAAAAATAAAAAAACAGAATTAAAATTCGAACTCTATATGTTGAAATATCTTAGATTGTCAACAATCGAAAAAACGTTCAAAAATCTGAAAAGTATAAGTCGATATATCTTAAAATAACCAAAAATAAAAAAATGAATCTGAATTTTGAAAACTAAATATTGAAATAGTTTAGAAAAAAAACCAAAATATCGAACTGAAATTAGAAAATTACATAAGAAAATGATTGTGGAAAACAAAAAAATAATGAAACATACATGAAATTCAAAAACGACACGTCCAAAAGCCCTAAACAGAAAAAACGAATATGAAATTCGAATACTGAATGTTAAATTAGCCTAGTATGAAAAAAACCAAAAAATTAATCTAAAATTTTATAATTACATCGTAAAACAAGCCTAAAAAACACAAAAATAAAGAAACGAACATCAAATTTGAAAACTAAATATCAAAAAACTTTAAAACAGGAAAAACGGTATGAAATTCAAAACTTATACGTTGAAAAACTCTATGTATGAAAAATATCAATTTACCACCTTATAAATTTTCTCCTCTCAAATAGGTCCAATATTTTTCTTTTGCTCTCTTATTAATTTTCTAATTTCCTACAATCCTATAGTGTAAAAAAATCAGTTTCCCCTTAACCTTCTTGGATTTCCCATCTTTCACTGATCACCCCACCGGGTATGTAAAATTTCAAACTGCGCCCTGTGGATTTCCCCCTCTTCTCCTGGACTGAAATATTTTGCAAAAGCTAATTTTTTTCCCATCCCATGGGCGATCGTTCCAGCTTGTGGGATGTTTAATTCAACCCAAGGGATCCAAAGGTCCCCTAGGACAGATCTCCGATCAATCTAACCCATTTTCTGGCCAAAAATCATTATTTCAGCTCTATTTTTAACATAAATTAAATCTATATATCCTATAACACAACAACCTTAAAAAATTTCAAGCAAAACAACTAAGAATCAAAATATTTTACGCATTGTTCAAAATCAAAACCCTAAACATTCAAATCTCAAAATCTTCATCAAATCTCAATAATCATAACTATAAATTAATTCAAACAAAAATTAGAGATAATATGCTAACTTTCTTTGTCATTTTTGGTTGTTGAAAAACACAAAAAGTTGATGGAAACGACAAAAATTTCTACACTGGTAGAAGACCTATGGGAGATCAGTGATTTTTTTTGAATTTCAACAGTTCACCGAGTGAAATGTGGGAAGGGGTATATAAAATTTATGGTTTATATATAAGGGCAATTTAATCATTTCACAAAAAAAAGACAATTTCGGTTAATCCTTAGATTTTTAGGCAATTTTGCTTAACCCCACTTTGTTTCAGGCAATTAATTTAATTCCCCGTTAAAAAAATACTCTACCTTGTCTTGTGCAGTTAAAAAAACTCCGACACCGAATCCCTATTTTATTCTTAATACAAGCGGTATAGAGAAATTATATTTCACAAATTTTTTTTTTTTTCGTAACCCTGAAGTCTCCAGGATTCGCTAAAAGAACTCCGCTTGAAATTTGGGACCCAACAGAAATACACGCTAGATAGCACAATTAGATTCTACAAAAACCTTAGTTTACAGCACATAAACCTTTAGGTGATTATAAGGGACGAAACAAACTGAACATGCAAGAGAAACCCTAACTGTTTGGATGCAAAGAAAATGCCGAAAAATGTGAGAGAGAAAAAAGAACGAAAGGGTGAGTATAGAAAATGGAATTGAGGGTCCGGAAAATTAACAGTGTTGAAATTTAAAAGCGTGGAATGCGTTGAAACTCACCTGCTGCTTAGATTCATTCATGGCCGAGTTGAGCTTGACTCAGTTCAACTTCACTCTCTCTTCGATTTTGAAATTTTTGCTTGTAAATAGAGCTGTGTACATACGGGATCTACTTGGCTTTAATGGTGATGCCATTAATATTTGGATAGCTACTTTGCTTTACACTAAGTTGTGAAACTGAAACGAATTCGAACAGCCACACTGCTGCAACGGCGTCGCAGGGCAACGTTCTTCAGGAGGGAAGTGGACGATTTGAATTCCGCACCAAAACGCTGCGTACAGAGTTAACGGAACGACGACGTCTGAAGCAAAAAAATAAAGGAAAGAAACGGTGCGGTTTTGTTTGTGTTGGTCACAAAATAAACAGTATTGGACAGGTTTCAATAGATCAATGGTGTCATAGATTCATTATACAGAAGGAAGTAGGCACTGTAATTCTGTTATGCAGTGAAATGATTAAACAGAACTTCTTCTTCTTCCTCCTTCGACTCTAGCTGCTTCTCCCTCTAATTTCTGATTTTTCTTTTGCAATTTTCATTCTGGTAATTGACTAAGGTTAGCTCGTATCAGAAACAAAATCTATACCGTTGGATCAATCATTTTTAGGGGTAAGATTCAATTTAATATTTGGGATCTTTTAATTAAAGTATTTTATTAAATCTATCGGTTGAGATCTAAAGTTAAATGCTAATGACATGACATCATTGTTACAGTAAGAATGTATTTAAGTCAAGTAGTTCGGATTAAAAGTTATAATTAGTTTGATCAAAATTAAATCTGAGATAAATTTTCAACTCAATAGATTACTCAAGTTTAAAAGCTTTTCAATGGTTCACTTTTCGATATTATTATTTATTTTTTAGGTAATGCTATTTACCTTTTGGGCTTTCTATTGATCCCATCAGAGTTACTATTTATAAATGGATTTGATTATGTTTAACTTATTTAAACTCAATTCTATTTGAATCAATTTCAATTGTATGATTTGATTTTAAAAATCATAAATTGAAAACTTGTCAAGTGTTATCCCATGTTTTTAGACCTGGATTATATATTAATTTGATCAAAGTTAACAACCGATTTGATTAGCTACTCTAATCAATGACATAATCTCAATATTAATATAAAATAATTCAAATTATAAAACAAACTTTAGATATATGATATTGACATCATCGTCAAATTAAACTGACTTGATAATTAAATAATAACTTAGTACTATCTATTTTACCTAACTTTGGATTAATATGGGATAATAGATTAAACATATTTTATCCTTAATCAAACTGAATATGACACTCATGTCCAATTAAATTGATTCATATAGTTCGAGATTTAATGTAATGATATTAGCTCTACAAACAAATAAGTAATAATATTTCTTATACAATTAAATTATAACAAATATCCTAACCAACCCATTAAAATACATCAATTATCATGATTTATTTTTACAGAATATGATTATTTTTTGTTCGAATTATACTAGAAGGTTACAATATCCTACGAATTCTCACATTCCATTAGGTTATTTTAGTAAATTGGATTTTATATTGAGATAAAGACAAAGAAAAAACAAAATATTAAAATGATTTTAGGCATAAATTACTTGTCATCTCCAGATATTGGTTTTCCGATCCGAAAGCCATTGGTGGGAAGGTGAACAAGGCGAGGACAAAAGCTTGTTTTCATGTTCCTCAAGCCAAATGAAGTTGAACCAACAATCAATCAAACAGAAAGTGAAGTCTTGAAGAATTTTCCTGCATCAAATTTTTCGCTCTTGAACAGTAAAACAAGATATTTATCCCCTGCAACTATTCTTGTAACTGAAGCAGTGATGCTAGTAAAGACTAGAAGTATATGCTTCTGGTGTAGCAAACGATGTTCAATTAAGCTATAATCACTGTTATAATCCATCAAATGAGTACTTGAAATTAATTGAAAATTTGCAGTTCGCTATCATCAGATTTGTCATAGATTTTCCTCCTACAGCATCAAAAACCATAGGTTTACAATTTCCTCAGAGAAATTTGGCCAAAATTTTGTCTCTTAACAGTTTTTCTGTCATGTTTTCCCTCAAGAATTTTCACTGATATTCCAGCACTAACTATTTTCTTGGATGCAACATGATTTCTACTAACAATGATACCAAAACTGTGGGAGGTAAAATAATAATCTTATACACAAATATAAATGTTAATGCAAAATTTCTATGCTTTTACAGTGAAACTTGGAAACTCAACATTGTTGCGAGCATATGGCATGTTATCTTGTTTTTCAATTTCAATTTTTCATCATCAACTCATCATTTCGTAATTCAATTTATTGACACCGGAAAATGACAATTCACATTGATGACACAAAAATAAATATTGACACTATGACATAATATATCAAAACCACAAATGCAGAAGATCATCATCCAAATGCAAATCATCAAATACCAAAACAAACACTACACTCTACTGTTACACAAATTACTCGGTGCTTGTATTAAAAGAAAGTAACAATTTAAGATTAAATGCGAAGGATGTACTGATAGGAAAACTGCCAACAACTTTCCAAGCTGTTTTGGTCGATTGGAGTTTGATCTATTATTTCTATGGCATAAACCCTTAAAATATTCCAAACTAATCTTTCATTTCTACGGCATTCACAACTGTAAATTTTCCCTCCTGTGCTATGGTTCTATGGCTATCCACAAACATGTATACTTTTTCTGACTATAGATTTCTCAACTATGTTTCTCTGATTTTCCACATTCCAAGTAGTCTCTTAACTTTGGACTGATTTCATCCATATGTTGCTTATACTTTTCTTTTTTATTATTAAACTTCTTAAAAGCTTTCTCAAGAGCCTTAGTATATTTCTCTTTTAAGAAACTAAGCTCACCTAACTCCGATTTCTTTTGTTTACTTTGGTTCAACTTTTCCATACTTGCAGAAGATGGAAGCAACTCTACATGCCCAACAACTGGAAAGCATATTGTTGGATTCCTGAAAGACAGATTATCGAGTAAGATAATGTTTAGTTGTTGTACCTGTTAGCTTACCAACTCTTGCTAATGGAAGAAAGGTTTCTACAGTTAAAGTATTGAAATGGAGAAAGAAGCAATACATACCCGTTTCCCAGAGAAATAAATCCATTCTCTTTCAAAATCCCACCATCTAGAGATACAGCACCTTGCTTTATACAAGCACGAGCCTCTATCATGTCTTCACGGGTTCTATAAACTTGAAGCTCACTGAAGAGTCGGTAGAATAAAGTCTCCCTAAGACCATGACCTGCATCTGTCCTCGTGTAAACATGAACCTCATCTAGGTCAACCATATTAACTGCATACCCCATAAATCCCGGTGGATCGTTCCCACATGGTAAAATAGGATCTGGCAAAACTAGTCTCCTCTGAGGGTCACTGCCATCCAACTCCCCTGTGTAGGGCCTGCCAAGCCAATAATCATATTTCGAAAATTGATGCGTAATATAACAAACTTCTTGTGGAATATGATTATTTTTATTTTTTAAAGATTTTTTATGGCTTTGCAAGGATATTCATATTAACAATCACTATAGAAGTTTTGAATTGCAAACAGGAAACTGTATTTTGCACCTTATATCCTCAAGGCATATAACAAGAAATCGGCCAACTATAGACTTTCCATGAGCAGCTGCTTTTCCATGTAGTCCAAGTGAAAAATCAATTTCCCCATTTCGTTCATACTCCTCAAGAGCACATGCCGCTCTGAAGGATCTGCAGACCAAAGCAAGCATTTGATCTTCACCCAAGTACTCCGCTAATATCCTAAAGATTGAAAAAACCTGAGATTATAAACCACAGAAGACTAATGGAGAAGTAATCATTTCAGTTAAGAAATTCGAAGAGATTAACAGAATGTTGACCTGCTAAGGTTTCTGGTCCAAGCTTTTCCAATAAGTGCTACAACACCGACTATATCTTCCATGAAATCAGTCCTTGATTCATGGAGTGGACCCCCACAACATAGGACAGCAGATGCGGATTGACCCTTGCTTTGAATCTGTCTCGACATTTCCTCTTTCGTAAGCCAGTATGGATCACTCAAAATGTGAGGTTCAGTTGAAGCTGTTAAAAGAAACAAACAACAGATCCATATTCAGTTTTCCACCTCATTTATTGTCGGTGCCACATTTACCAATGCCTTGAAGATACAGTTTTAATTTGAGCAGCAAGTAGAAAATAAAACCAAATTTCTAACTATTTGATTTTACATGATCATCAACATTAGAATCAGACAGTTGTTCTTTTCACAATTTTGTGGACCAAAGTTGAAAATTTTAAACATAGAACTCCAAAAGGCTCATTATAGGCAAGTCTAACGGAGTTGAATTGCAGAGTATTTTATATCAAAATATTCCGTTTATTATTATTATTATTTTAGCATCCTCATCACAAATAAGTGAAAGAGGTAGACAGGTACCATTATCAAACAATAATTATTTCATCAACATTGATTTTTAATAGAGGCATATCTTCATGTCCCCTAGAAGTATAACTTCTATGACAGGACCCACAGCACACAATAGCTACAAATAAATAGTGAACAATGCAAGTGTTATATTAAAGGTCTAGCATATAAAAATTTCTTGGAACTGACAAATAATTTCTGAAGTTTCATAATTCTAGACCATACCTATGTATCCATTCATGCACTCTTAGTAGGATTTATTTTCATATTATTTTTTAATACATAAGAAAGAAAAGTATGTCAGTAATAACCTTGCAATTGAGACAAGACTTGCTCAACTTCTGTCATTTGATCATTAACAACTTTCAAGGCCGTTTCATACTTCTTGATTCGACGACCATATTTGCAAATTTCACTCTCAAGTTCCTGCAACAGAAGCAATCCAAACAACAAAACTCAGATTCTGAAACCAACAAACAACTTGTAGGCAGAATTACCACATTGGCACATGACAGCTACTCAGCCAAGTAGTAATGTTGAACACTAATGGGGACAATGAAACTCAAAATCCGTAGGAAAAGTTCTTTTACATGAATGAAATTTGGAAAAATTCAAATATTCTTGACCAAGGCATAAAAAACAAGTCAAAAGAATCTATAGCTGGAACTATGATTATAAATATCCTATGATATACGATACATATCCTATAATACGAAACGATATAAATGAAAAAGGCTACATATCCTAAGGTATATTAAATCAATACGATACAATACAAGGAATTCATGATATTTTCTAACATGATAATGTGACAATTAGAATTTTTTATTATTCTATTTTTAAAAAGACATCCTATGATATGATCCACGATTCAAAAAATAAGGTGTTTGGTACACAATTCGACTACTATGGCTAGAACAACTAAATTTAAGGCAATGATGTGCACCTATTACAACATAAAAAATGCATTTACATATTAGAAATATTTCAGCATAAAAAATGCATATAGATATTAAAACTTCTGCAATTTCATGCCCAAGTTCCTGCAACAGAAGCAATCCAAACAATAAAACTCAAACAATAACTCAGATAATTAGTAATGTTGAAGATCGGGGGCACTGAAACTCAAAACAGTAGGGAAAGTTCTTTTACATTAATGAATGAAAAGAATCAAGTGTTCTTTGGCCAATGCATTAAGAACAAGCCAAACAAATCTCTAGTTGGAGCATACAAATAAAGGCAAAGTATTAGGATCCCAAGTACAAGGTATGAAATTTGAATCCAATTTGAAAAGTGTTGAGTTGTAAATAGATTAGACAGTAATGAGTTGTAAATAGATTAGGAAGTTTAATTTGAAATCCCTTAAATGGAGGGATTAAGTTAGATTAGGAAACACCCAATTTAAAATCCCTTGAATAGAGGGATTAAACAATTTTTCAGATTTAGGAGTGACTTAGTTTCCTATTTTTCTCTTGTAATCTACTATATAATATTATGTAATATCAATTCAAAAATCAAAAGAAAACATTCAAAATTATTTATTATCTCATATTTCATCACATGGTATCAGAACCTAGGGTTTTTTGAGATTTTCTCTTTTTCTTCTTCAAGCAGCCTTCATTGCTGTCATTCCTCCTTTATTTTTTTTCTTCTTTAATTCTTGTTTGAGCAGCCTTAATTATTGTGTTTTTTTTTTCACTATGTCAGCCTCTGAAATCACTGTCTCTAGCAAGTCTAACCCATCTGAAGAATCTAATTATATTCAAACAATTGGAGATTTACATAACATTCGGGCCTCCTATAGGCTCAATGGGAAGAACTACCTCAAATAGTCTCAATTTGTCCGCACATACCTAAAGGGCAAAGGAAGACTTAACCATCTTCTTGGAACAGGACTAGCAAAGGATGACCTAACGTTTGAAGCATGGGATGAGGAGGATTCCATGATTATGTCCTAGCTATAGGATTCCATGGATCCCATGATTAGTGAAACATGCATGTTTTTTGCTACAGCAAAGGAGATTTGGGACTTCATTCGCCGCACATATTTGAAAGCTCGTGATTCTACTCAAGTGTACCATATCAAGGTCAAAACTACAACTACCAAGCAAGGAGACAAGTCTATTACAGAGTATGCAAACCTACTACAAAATCTGTGGCAAGAACTTGATCATTACTGAGTTTTCGAGATGAAATGCCCTGAGGATGCTACCATCTTGAAAAGCTTCATTGAAAAAGACCGTGTCTATGATTTTTTGGCTGGATTGAATCCTGAATTTGATCAAGTCAGGTTACAAATCCTTGGCAAGGAGGACACACCATCTCTAGAAGAGACAATTTCATTGATTCGAGCAGAAGAAAGCCGAAGGAGTGTTATGCTTGAACCACAGACTGTGGAAGGGTCAGCCCTAGTAGCAAAAACAAATCATTAAAAGAAAGGAAAGAGTGATTTGCCTAAATACCAGGGAGAGAAAACCAGTGGAAGGAGAACAAGGACAATCTCTGGTGCATCCATTGCAAGAAACCAAAGCACACAAAAGAAAAATGTCGGAAGTTGAATGGTAAGCCACCAAGCCGAGAGTGGGGAAACCGTGAGGGGTAACAGAGACCTCAAGCACACATGGCAGAGTAGCCAAAAACTGAAGAAAATTTTGCGATAGAGGGGTTCAACAGTGAAGATATTAAGAAGCTAAAAAGTTTGTTGGGTTCTCTTGAGAAGCCTTTTGGAGCTTATTCTTTGGCTCTTTCAGGTAAACCTTTGTTTCCTCTTTGCATGAATGGCTCTAATAAATTTTATATCAACTCTTGGATAATGGACTCTGGTGCTACAGACCATATGACCCCCACATCTCAACTCTACCACACCTATACCCCATGCCCAAGTAATAGAAAACTTGTAGTGGCCAATGGTTCATTAACTATTGTTGTAGGGTTCGGAGATATACATATCACACCTACCCTTATCCTTAAAGATGTCCTCCATGTACCAAAACTTTCAACCAATCTCGTTTCCGTTTAAAAGCTTACCCATGATCTTAAATGTTATGCAATTTTTTTCCCTTCTTATTGTGTTTTTCAGGATCAGGGCATGGGGAGGAGGATTGGACTTGCTAAGGAAAGAAGTAGCCTTTACTACCTTGAATTATCTCAAATGGGTAGGAGTAATTTGTCTTTGTCTTTGTCTTTGTCTTTTCTCAGTTCCTCAAATAAAGATACCATTTGGTTGTATCACCTATGCCTAGGTCATCCATCTTTTAGGGTTTTAAAAGTCATATTTTCTCATTTGTTTCAAAGAGTAGATATTTCTGAGTTTCATTGTGACGTTTGTGAATTGGCAAAACACACTCGTGTATCTTTTCCTATTAGCAATAAAGGAAGTTCTCATCCTTTCCATTTGATTCATAGTGACAAATGGGGTCCTTCTACTATACCTAATGTTTCTAGAGCTCGTTGGTTTGTATCCTTAATTGATGATTGCACTCGGGTTACATGGCTCCTTCTTCTTAAATAAAAATCTGATGTTAGCATTGTTATACCTAATTTTCACTCAATGGTTCAAAACCAATTTGGGGTTAAAATAAAAAGTTTTAGAACAAACAATGCTAGAGACTACTTCAACCAGATTTTGTCACCCTACTTTCGTTCACAGGGCATTATCCATGATTCATCATGTGTCAACACACCTCAACAAAATAGGATAGCTGAAAGGAAAAATGGACATTTACTCAATACAACCAAAGCTTTACTCTTTCAAGGAAATGTTCCTAAGTCCTATTAGGGAGAAGTTGTTCTTACTGCCACATACATGATAAATAGACTTCCCTCACGTGTGTTAGACAACAAAAGTCCTATCGAGATCCTTAATAGTTTCTACCCTCACTTTAGAACCTCTAATGGCCTCACACCTAGGGTATTTAGGTGCACTGCCTTTGTTCATGTCCACGACCAACATAGAGGCAAACTAGACCCCTAAGCCATCAAATGTGTCTTCCTTGGTTACTCATCCACAAAAAAGGGATACAAGTGTTACAATCCTTCATCCAGAAAATATTACATCTCTATAGATGTCACCTTCACAGAAAATACACCTTTTTTCTCCAACTCCTCTCATCAGGGGAACATTTCAATGATAGATGACGATACTCGTGAGTCATTTAAACCTTTTAAAACCTTTAACCTTCCTTATGTTCCAACCAGTGTTGTTGAATCCGAATCCTCTAGGCCAATCACATTTCAGTCACCTAATTCTGCCTCTAAGTCAATTACATTTGAGTTACCCAATTCTGTCACTAAACCCAAGTCATCTCTTGTCCCAACCAATGTCCCTCACAATTTTTCAAGGTTTTCTCAGGTGTATTCAAGGAGAAAGGTTGTTCCAGAACTGACACAGGTCCAAGAATCCAACTCAGACTCTGGGAATGAAATCATGGTAAGATCTAACCCACCTTTACACACACAATCTATTGAAACATCTACTGACCCAACAGATGACCTAGACTTTCCCATTGCTATTACAAAATGTATCAAAGAGTGCATTAAACGACCACTCTATCCACTATCTCACTATGTCTCTCTTAAACGCCTGACACAAGCCCACAAAAGGTTCATTGCAAGTTTAAATACCATATTTATCCCTAACATTGTCAAAAAGGGAATGGAAGGATGCTATGAGAGAGGAGATGAGTGCATTAGAAAAAAATAAAACATTGGAGATTATTGATAAACCGAAAGGGAAAAACATTGTTGATTGTAAGTGGATTTTCACACTAAAATACAAGGCTAGTGGATCACTTGAGAGATATAAAACACAATTAGTGGCCAAAGGGTACACTAAAACTTATGGTGTTGATTACCAGGAGACCTTTGCTCCGATTGCAAAAATAAATACTGTGAGAATTCTGTTATCATTGGCTACCCACTTCAATTGGCAACTCCTATAGTATGATGTTAAGAATGCATTTCTCCATGGTGACTTAGAGGAAAAAATCTACATGAACATCCCACCAGGATTTAAGGGGAACACAGGTAACAAGATGTAGAAGCTAAGAAAGGCTCTTTATGAATTAAAACAATCTCCTAGAGCATGGTTTGGGAGATTCGCAAAAGTCATGAAGGATTCTGGGTACAAACAAAGCCAAGGTGATCACACTCTCTTCATTAAGCATTCAGCTGTAGGGGGAGTGACTGCTCTTCTAGTCTATGTGGATGACATCATAGTAACTGGGAATAATGAGAAAGAGAAGCATGAATTGAAACAGAGACTAGTAAGAGAGTTTGAGATAAAAGAGTTGGAGAAACTAAAATACTTCCTCGGTAGCAAGGGATCTTCATATCTCAACAAAAATATGTTACTGATTTATTAACAGAAACAGGGAAGATTGGATGTAAGTCAGTCTCTACCCCAATAGATTCCAACCATAAGTTGGGAGAAGCTAAAGGAGAACAAGTTGTTGATAAAAGAATGTACCAGAGGTTGGTCGATAAACTCATATACCTTGCTCACACTCGGCTAAACATAGCATACTCGGTGAGTGTGATTAGTCAATTCATGCATAATCCAAGAGAACCTCATCTTCAAGCTACTTACAGGGTGCTACATTACTTGAAAGGCAATCCAGGGAAAGGAATCCTGTTCAAGAAGAATGATACTCTTACTTTAGAAGCTTACACTGACGCTGACTATGCAGGTTCTCTAGTGAATAGAAGATCAACTACAGGGTATTGTACTTTCCTTGGAGGTAATCTAGTAACTTGGAGTAAGAAGCAAAATGTGGTGGCAAGATCATCTGCAGAATCAGAATTCAAGGCTATTGCTCAAGGATTGTGTGAACTGCTCTGGCTGAAGATTATCCTAGATGATTTGAGAGTCAAATAGGAAAGTCCTATGAAACTCTATTGTGACAACAAGTCAGCTATCAATATTGCTCATAATCCTATACAACATGATAGGACAAAACATATTGAAATTGATAGACATTTCATTAAAGAGAAATTACAGGAAGGATTAGTGTGTATGTCCTATGTTCCATCAGAATGTCAATTAGCTGATGTTCTAACAAAGGGGTTGAACAGTTCGAGATTCCATGATCTTATATTCAAGTTGGGAATGGAAGACATCTATTCCTCAGCTTGAGGGGGAGTGTTGAGTTGTAAATAGATTAGACAGTAATGAGTTGTAAATAGATTAGGAAATTTAATTTGAAATCCCTTAAATGGAAGGATTAAGTTAGATTAGGAAGTATCCAATTTAAAATCCCTTGAATAGAGGAATTAAACAATTTTCCAAATTTATGAGTGATTTAGTTTCCTATTTTTCTCTTGTAATCTACTATATAATACTATATAATATCAATTCAAAAATTAGAAGAAAAAATTCAAAATTATTTTTTATCTCATATTTCATCACAAAAAGTATGAGTTTTTAGTGTGGAATTTATAGCTTTAAGTTTTCCAATTTCAATAGTTAACTTTTGAGATATGATTTTTCCTAGGTTTATATTGTTTGGTATCAAAGTCATCACCGTGTCTCTTAGTTACAATCATGCGGCACGGATAATGATGTCAACATTGCAGTATTTGCCCAACACTAGCAAAAAGTTAACATATAGCTAGCCCATGTGGGCATTATAACTGCGGAGTGTGATGGTATATTATGATCCCAAGTATAAGGTATAGGATTTAGATCCTCTATTGGAAAGTAAAGACTTCTAATGTAGGATTTATACAGGTTTAGACTCTCCAATTATAATAGATAACTTTTAAAGTATAGTTTTTCTAAAATTCTAGATTTTAACACAATACCTTCTCAGTCTCTATGATGGACACCATGAGGTTTCCTACATGTTTGAAGGGAGCTGAGCCCTCAAGAAGCAGTAACTTTCCATCAGAATATGAGGGTACCTCACTGGACTCTGTTTTTGGATTTTGCATTAGTGGAACCTGCACACGCAAGCCAACAGTTATCTGTTTAGTACCAGTGGCTGAAAAATGATCATCACGAAGTGCTAATACTAGAGCGGTGGACATAAAAGCCATTCAATTAAAAGAGTTTGCGAGCAGATTTCAAGACTTCTTATGTCTTGATTTAGTTTATTTTTGTATTCTAACCCATACATAAATAGATAAAACTATGAAAAAAAATGTTTCACTGCTTTGTAAATCATTTTTTAATTGATTTAATGTTTTTGAGCTTTTTATTAAAAGGAAGTGCAAGCCTTCAACAAGATATAAGCCACAAACCTGCAGATTGATCAAGCACCAAAACCAGAAAATCAAACATGACTTATAGGTAACAGTTTAGCAATATTATTTAATAATTAACATAAAATTTGTTGCAACCTTAACGTTTAGATGTACCTCTGTGTAACGAGAATGCACAGCTACAAAACAAAAGTACTCCTCACACTGAGGAAGGGGAATAGTAGGAACAGTGCAGCGCCCATGCCTGAAAGCATATCGAATTGAATCTTCTGTGCCAATATGTTCTGGCCTTATTGTGAGTGTATGGGATTGGCCACCTTTCTCATTATCATGAATTGTTACATCAATATTGCCCTTAGAATCCACAACCTCAAAAACTACATTTTCGAGTTGAGAACCAGCAGGACAACATTCAGGCACCTGATTCTATAAAATATTAGTAAAAATGACATATAATTAAGCAAAGGGATGACAAAAGTAAAGCACTAACCCCAGATACAATTCTCAGCTCCCTTTTCTGAGTTTGAAACTCTTGTTTAAAAACAACTTCATCATCGGATAAAATAGAAAGTGATACTGCAAGGCAAGAAATGTTAGAATGCATACACTTGACAACCTAAATCTATTGATACAATTAACAACTGTTAATATTTAATGTTTCATAATAAAATTCTCATCATTCTAAATTCCTAGTCTAGATTTCAGACTATGTTTAATTCCTAGATTAGAGAATGCACGATTTTCTCATCAGTGTTGCCTTTAAAACCAGAAACAGCTTATAGCACAGAGGATGAGATGGCACATATGAAAGAACTTCAAATTTATTTCGCATGGTAACATGAAATTCAAATAGTCAGCTATGAAGTAAAACTTTCGAATTAGCTTGTGTTCATGCTATACTAGTCTTTGGCCAAAATCTTTACAGGCAACATGACAATTAATAACATTCAAAATTTGACTGCAGATAAAATATTTGTAATAGTTTAAACACAGATGATTCTCTAAATATCAGTTGAGTTGGAGCAAAATGGAAACAACCAAATCAATCAAATTATCCACAAGCAAAATCTAAAAATGTTGAAGATTGTTCTAGAGATGGTTAAATTAAAAAAGTCAAAGCCTTTGCTAAACCAATAAAACCAAAAGCTACATAGTAATGAGTGACTAAGAATTTCCATCAAGCAATGTCAACATCCATGAAATTGCAGTACACAAATATGAGATAACCAGTACTTGATAGCACTGAGCTTAAAATATGTTACTGTTTCATTGGAATGATACCACATTTAGTAATAAAAGAATATCATTTTCTTTTGTGTACTTGAAAGTAGAGAACCAAAAAAAAAAAAGTACATAGATAAAGGCACACACCACTTTTTCCATAACCAGCTGTTACTTTCAAGAGGCCGCTAAGGTCAATACTTCCATAATTGTCCACCTATATTTATGAACTCTTTTAGGACAATCAGATTATAAAACAGACAAAAATGGTAAACTCCAAATGCAATAGAACAACAAATCAACACTACAGAAGTAGCTTATCATGCTTAAAATGTCAGATAAACAATAAGAACAGGCTCATGGACATCTTGTTGTACAAAGAAACATGAATTTTATTAACCCTTTGAACTTCTGAGCATACTAATTTAGACATGAATACTTTCAGATATGCCTTTACACTGTCTTTGTTACATTGCATTGCAAAGCATTAAAACTTTAATATGACATGGTCCAGCGCTTGACCAAGTTACTGACTCATTGTGGAAAAAATCAGACCACAAGAAGTCCAAATACACTAATGTGAATGGGAAGTGGGATTTGGTCATAGTAGTAAAATTAGAACTCCAATACTGTATTAGCAGAGTCCTTAAAGAACCTATGTGTAGGAGATGAATGAATCAGTCAAAAATACATTAATTCTTAATACAGTAAATATTCTGACCTTACGCTTTACGCCTGATTGGTCTTCAATCCAAAATCCATCCAAGCTAAACTCAACCTCCAAACCTTTGTTGACATGATTTTTGTATGCATCAAACATCTGTAAGACATGTATGGTTAAAGTGGTTAGTACGCATTCCTGAAACCACCTCAAAAAATACACAAGTTTCCAATTATTTTAACTAAAAAGATAATACATTTGATTGTTGCTTCCAGGTTGAGCCAAAGGATATTTTCATTAAATGTTATGATGCAGTTCGTCATTATTCCAGAAAGTGTTATAAATCTCTAATCGTACAAAAAATAAAATTAATATATCAAGTTTCTGCACTGAAACCAAAGATTAACAATATGCACTGACTACCACAAGTTAAATGAAAACAAATTGTGAAAGACCATATGTGGTATTAAGGAATCTACCAGATACCACTGATATCCTTTAGGCTGTCAAATAACAAAAAATTATCTGTATTATCAGTTCTGTTACCAGTAAAAGATCATACCATGTGACCATGCCAATATATAAGAATTAACTTTAAATTGAGTTCAATTAAGCCCCTCCTCTATAAGATTAATCTTTTGAAACTAATGATTAGTCAACCTCTCCAGTTTGCTACACTAATCTACAGTGTATATAATTACAATCATAAGGCATTACAAATTTTCCAAAAGAAGTCTTATCCATGAAAATGATAACATCTGCAGAATACCATAAATTTAAGCTGCTTAACCACAGAGCCCGGAAGCAAATTGTTCCCGAAATTTGGTGATTGGACAGTTACATGCTTCAGAGCTCCAGGAATAACTGACATATATAAATGATCAATTAATTTATGAGTGCAATGGCAAGATAATTTTTTACGCAAATCTATTAAGATCACTGGAATACCTTGACATGGAATTGACAGTGACACCAATTCATCTTGTGATGATATCACCAAGGTGGCCTCATAATGTGGCCTGATCTTGTCCAACTCACAGCTTTTGATCAGAATATCCTGTACAATTAGAAAAACTTAAACAAGGAGCTAATGCACAGTAAAAACATATTATTCCTACTACTTAACAACAGGGACTACTTTAAAAGGGCATGTAAAAGAATATTCATGTGTGAACTCATACCTCAATATGAAGAGTCAATTCATCAGCTGAAAGGTCTATCTTGAACTTGTCTACATGTACATTCACACCCATGCTTGTATTAAGTTTGACATTCACCCCCGTAACAGATGTAAATGGAATCCTATTATCATAGACGTCATAGCACGCTATAGATAAAGGTGGAAAACACGAACCAACTCTGTAGAAAGTGGTCATTTTATAAGAAAAGGGGGAATAAAAGGTGGTTTAAGTCCAATTAGAAATGCTAGCTTAAGGAGAAAATAATAGAAGGGATTAAACTCCCTAAGCATTAAAATATGCATCATAATTGATGTGAAAGGCACATAGAATTCTTATGTAACCACTTTAATCAAAAGTTTAAGCTCATAGGTTTAGTATTTAAGCTCAAATGTCTCGCCACCTGCAGTTCAAGTTAAAAGACACAGAGAGGATGTTTTAGTAGTCATTAATCTTATTTAGAAAGTGTATTGGGTTTGATTGGATGAAAAGGATTATTATACTAATTATAGGAGCCAACAAATTTCTTTTGGTTTGACCACATTATAACTGGGATGGAAAACTGTGCACGAAATATTATACTTAAATTCTAGGAAAGAGCCAACAAATAATTGCTTCTGTCTGTCTACAATATACCTAGGATGAGAAATTGTGCAATTCATTCTTATGCAATTCAGGAAGTGTTTCATGATAACTTAGTTGGGCTAATTATAATCCCTTATTTTGGACTCTAGGCTAAAGAATAGTAAAGAATAATGTTATCCAAAGTTTCTTCTTAACTTTGGATGAATGAGTTATCTCAGCCAGAAGATGGAAAGAGTTTTATTGCAAGCTTCATGAATACAAAATTTGATAAGCTGATTTCTTAAAAGTTTTCTTACCTAACACGGAACCCTGGGCTCTGTTTACTACTCAACAATCTCCAATTTCCAACCTTTGAAGATCCCTTCACTACCACCTGTCTCTCACAACTCTTACAGCTTGACTGGGGCTAAAGGACAAAATTCCATCACATCAGGTTATATAATCATAAAACACAAGAAGCCATATCATATTATTTATGCAACAAACAAAAACAGATAAGAAAATCCTTTGCATCACTTACAAGGTGAAACGAAAACTTATACATCCCAACATCCTGAAAGAAATTAGGTAACTTGCAACCCAATTCAAATATATATAAACCTTGATACCCATTCCTAGAAGTAGGTGGCACACGAGCTGTGTAGATGGTGATAACCTTTTGAAGATTCTTCCCTTCACCTGCGAATTTGACCTCCATGATCATCTCTAAATTATCCTTAACAATGTGCCTTTGGTCCAACTTCTTTGAAGCACTAGAAGAGACAACATTGGCAGGCCGAACAACAGCCACAATTTCTCCAGGAGGGACTTCTCCAGCTTTAGCTCTGAGAGGTAATTCCTGAAAAGAGAAACTAATTAGTTGTGATTACATATATCTCAATGGAAGAGAAGAAGAGAGGGATTGAATTTTTGTTGCTCAAGCTGAGTGCCAAAAGAAATGGAGAATTTATATCCATATATATAAGGTTTGACATTCCAATATTAACAAATTTTGAGATAACTTAATCAATGTTTCATTCTTTATAAACCAAAATTAGGAAGTTTGATAAATACAGACCCCATCAACATCTAACTCTCGACATTGGGTCGAATTCAACAAGTCAATAAAAGCAGGAGCCTTCTGACGTTGCTTTACTAGTTGCCGTTCCCAATCACTATTGTCAATACGTACACACTAATGCCAATTGACAAAAACAAAAAATACTTAATCTCAAGTAAAATTTGCACAATATCAAGGAAATAGAAATGTACACAGCATTAAAGACAAAATTGAAACTAAATAGAAAACCTTTCCAGAATCAATTATGCCAATAGGTAAAGATAAGGAGCCAAAAATATCCAGGCGGACAGTCTCTTTGTTCTTCACAAGGACACATCCTTCCTTTTCCATGAGACTTATTGGCCTTTCAGATAAGAAAAGATATTAGACATCAGTTCTTTATAAAACAAAAAGTACAAGGATTATATTTATAAACTAAGATTGAAATTTTAATCCCACAAATTCACAAGATTAACATACCTGCATATAATTCGAGCATCACCTATCAGAAATGGACAAAAGAGTTGTCAAATATATCAAATTTGCAAGATTCAATTATGTAAATATGTCAATAATACGATTGAGCCATTACAAAATAACGAAAATCAAACTAATGGTGTCAGAGTCTTAACAACATTGCCTACCAGCAGCTTCGCCTTGAAGTCCTTCAATTAAAAAATATTCTATAGTTGCATAGACATTGTTGTTATGAACTCCAGCACAAGCTCCCTTGAAAATCTTAACTCTTTGGCCTCTTCTCCATGTTAAACCCTTCCGTTTTAGTACTTCATGCACCCTTGCAACTATAGTTGAATATATATATATATATATATATATATATATATATATATATATATATATATATATGATACAAAATCATCAGATAAAAACAGCAGGTAAACAAACAAATCAGCAACAAAAAAATAAAAAAGAGACCCCAGGATTTGAAAGAAGTATATGGAAAGAATACCATGCAAAATGGAAAACAGTGTTATGGTAGGACAAATAAGTTAAATTCCTTGTCAATCAAAGCCTACCATCAGATGAAATGCCCAGTGACCTTTTGTTTTTGGGGCTGATGATAAAAATTGGTTGATCTGCTCCAAAATTAACTTCTTCATCATAATGATCATGCATCTGCAGAAGCCAGTCTTGATAGTCCTTTTCCAGATGCAGGGGCGATAATAGTTTTCCATCTCTATAAATTTCAATATTGATATCTGCATGTTGGAAATCACTTCCAATGAGGAGATAGCATAACAATTCAAATATACTTATAAAAACTAGCTCCATATATACAACTTGCAAAGAACAATTACCTTTGTCTTCATTAAGAGTCTTAACACCAAAATTCTTCAAAGATATGGTAAATGGATTCTGGTGTGCTAAATCAGTCTGTTAAATCATCATCATTTGAAAAAAAAATTAAAGAATTACCAAAAAAAATTGTTTTATAATTTAATACTTAGAAAGTAAATATTCAATAGCTTTTTAAGAATATGCTAGTCTGCCCCAATATGTAAAGTAACTTTGCTAATGAGGCCTTAACCACTCACTGTCAAACAAAACTGTAAAAAGGACAGGTAGCAGCATGAGATGGTACAAACACATGGAAACTTCACAACATTCCTTACCTTAGAAGGCTTTGGATTAAAACCAGCATCAGTATCTGCAACCAAAGAGATTTTGCTCAAACATGTCTTACATTTGTAGGAAAACAAATTTCAACCTGGTGAGTAGAAAGTATATGGATAGTGATTCAAAAAAATTCAGTTACTCTACCAATGAAGCATTTTACTCTTAAGCAACATCTCTTCAATAGGTGGGCCTTATCCCCTTTTTTCTGCCTCAAATCCATAAAGGGAAGCCACGGCTGGAGTAAATCAAATATGTAAAGAACTTGGAGAATTAAATTAAGTGGCAGATGATATCACAAACATTCAATACATACAGCAAATTCATCCAAGCATAAGTAGATGTATAAAGAAATGAAAGCACAAGTAAACTTTTAGGTCAATCTTACAATTACAAGTTAGATATTATTATGTCATAATGTGGTTAGAGTTAGAGCTTAAAATATATAATTGGACCCTGATGTAAGCTTTTAGGTCACATTGAAACTTAGCAAGGAATTAGATGGGGCCTTAAATAAGCTTTAAGGTCACATTGAAACCAACATGGCATTAGAGTGAAGTTAAAATGATCTTGCATTTGGATCCTACTATTAATCAATCAGATTTGTTGTGCTTATGATTATGATGGCATTTGTTATAATGGTCCACACGCAAATTCATGTGAGTGGACATAGTAGTGCTTAAATACTACGGTACAGCTCTTACCTGTAAGTTTAAATTATTACAAAAAGTTGTAATTTAAGAAGACATCAGAACCAAGTGACCATGTACACCTGTGTTTGAATACTCATACCCTATTAGTCATGTCTGTAATTATGATTAATTCTGCTTATGTTTGATCCACATTCACTGCAAGTGCATAAGCACTTTTAAATCCTATTAGTCGACTCTTACTTAGCAGATTAAACTTTTATATCAATAAGTAGTTTAACAATCAACATTAGAGAAAATGGAGCTTGATAATGCCAATCCTCAATATTCAGTTAAGAAACAGAAAGAGGCTTAATAATGGAGCTCAGACCATGTTATGGGTATTTTTATTTTAATAAGGACAAGGGTGTAAATGAATAAATAATAAGACTACACACAAAGATGGAAAACTTGCAACCTCTGTTTTAAATTTTTTTTTTTTTTAAAAGTGTTCTAAAATTGTCTAGGAATTGAAGCCAACAAAGAAGAATAATCCTCAACAAACAAGGAAATAAAGAACACAACATAAACTGAGGAACTCTAGCTTCTCTTAAAAATTGACCACATTGTGGATGTATATCTCCATATTGGGCAGAAATTAAGGTGAGTCGATATGTGATTTAAACAATTGTGAATTTCTACTTACCTCAATCAACTTCTTTGAATTTATAGAGTTTAGAAATTACCCAGCGAGCATCTGGAAGAAGTCGACCCAGACGACGGATAGTAACACGACTGAAAGTTTCATAGTTTTCCAGAACTCCACATCCTTCAGAATTTAACTTATCTAAAATCATATCAATGCTCTCTCCCCCCTGTATTAAACAGTCTCAGAATTTACTTAGCATGCAGAAAATAATTGTGCTCTGTATAGCACATACCTCCGTAACCGGAAAATAAACACATTTTAGGCGTGCATTTGCTTCTTGAGATTTCCATGAACCTGACAAATACCAATTCTTAAGATATTAAAATCTACTGAAGATTGCATTTTGCTGACAATTAACATGCCATTGTAAATCATGACAAAAGAAGAAACTCCAGTTACTACCAGGACTCTTGGCTGAAGAACAACCAAGTTTAAGGGAAAAGTGAAGCTGTAAAACAAACTCAGGACCGTTGCAAGAATGCATGTTTGTTATTGCAACCTCCCCACCTGCAATTTCAGCTAAGTCTACACCACTAACCTGCAAAGTCGGAAATCACTTTTTAGTTTTCATTTTTTTAAATAAACATAAAAAAGAATTATATTAATAACATGAATAGAGACAAAGATGACACACTAGCATTCCACCTCAAGCTAGCAGAATCAATACAATGTAAAAAGAACATGGCACTTACTGAAACTGCATTCCCATCTCTATAACTTCAAAAATGACTTTTCATGACCAGTAAAATTTTCTTTAAAAAATCCCTAAGTACTTTGAGGTATGTATACTAATCACTTGAAGTATTAGAAAGAAATTCTTCTGGTAAAATAACAGTAACAAGTCAAACCTGGAATTCAATTGGTGTGGTGGTCTTCCCCGTCTTAGATACTTCATCACACTGCATACCAACAAGATATTATATGAGACATAATAATTATTAATATCTACAAATTTTTGTATATTGATATTGTCAACAATCAAATTAATATTCTAAGGTCAACCTAATTGTCATGATAATGAGTAAAATATGAAAAGAGCTAGATAGGTAAAATATGAGAAATAACAGTAGGTAAAAACAGAAAAAATAGAAATATTCTTATCATAAAGGCAATGCCATATGCATTCAAATGCATTGCCATACATCATCTGCCAAAGTCCATATGCAACAAAAACAATTGGCTGGTGGGCTTATGGAAATGATCCATGAGTGTTCACTTTCAATACACACAGTGTTCCCAAATATTGACACTTAAAATAACTTACCAATTTAGCAACAAAAATCACTATTGTATGATTTGTATCTAATAAAAGATCAATGTCCTCTAACATCTTCAAATGCCCATCTATTAATTTCAGATAAATAACTCAAACAATAGCCAAAATACAGCACTTGAATGATGGAGAAGCTTTTCTACCACCTCCAAAGGCACAAAAATTTTCGGTTAGCAGAGAAACAGGACAGGCTTAGGCTGCCAAGACAATTGGCAGTTCAGCATACTTTATTTCACAATTTCACTGCTCCTGGATTGAGAAGAGTGAGATTAACAATGCTTTTTCTGCCTTTTGCACATTATACACCAACAAGAAGATAAATAAAAAGTGTAAGGCTATAAAGCAAATCTAGAATTCTGATGAATATAATACAATTACACTCATTCATGTACAAATCAACAAATTAATCGGGTATGAATGAGGCTTTTTTTAATGTGAAGACACCTGAATATATGGGAAGTAGATGTCCTTTAGCTTGCATTGTAGTTGAAACTTGTTTGATCTTATTAGCTTTGGCTCAAATATTTCCACCTGAGAAATATTTTCTAAAAAGTAAAATTACAATCAAGTACAGTATGCTCCAGACAAAGAAAAAATGAATGCAAAAAAAAAAAGATAGCCATATTGCCAAAGCTAATTAAGCACATATGGTCAACATGGAAAATAATTCAAGAGAAGAAACATAACAATATCATTGACTATAATAATTACAAAAGAATGAACAAGTTGCCCACAAAAATTAGTTTCCATCTAGGGGACCACAAAAACATAGATACAGAAATTAATTCAAAGATTACATTCCAATTTCAAGATATTTTAATAAATTAAACAAGGCACGAATGATTCAACTTTTCAAGCCTACAGCTGACCATTAAAAACCAACAAGGATCAATAAATAGGAGCTTAACAGTGTTGACATAAGAAACATGCTTAACTTTGTGTCAACTGTCATTTCTATGTCAGAAGTTTTATCATTATATCAATAATGTCTATTACAGACTCATTATTTTTTTAAACTAAAAATACACAACCGTCAACAGAAATTGGGTGGCCTTATCAACATCCATAATTAAAATCATATAACTAAACACCAGCAAACCGCTTGACTCGAAAGAACAGTATTTATCCAACAACACAGTAAAATCAAGGAGATTTGAGTCAGGAAAATCCGCACAAGGACAGAACTAGTGATAAAAGCTTTATATGCTCTTTGTAACATTCTTAAAGAATCTCATATAAAAGAACATTGAACACATTCTAGTGCTTAGAAAAGCTTAAGAAATTCCCTATCATGGACATAAATTATCCACCCAGTAGATTATACTCACAACTTAGGTTTCACTTCCCACTAGTTTCATAATATCAATTATCTACCCAGTACAATTTCCATATCCAGCAGATAAGAGCTAGGAACCTGTAGTGATGTTAATATGTAGGCTATACTCCAAAAAAAGATCAATCTTAATATATTAAATTTGCATGGACAGATCTTAAAGCTAGAAGGTTGGAAAGTCTATAGCTCCAGTAGCATATCACAATATTTATATTGAACGTCAAATCAAGGTCCACTGATTGTCCTAAGCCCCGGAAAACTTCACTAGCATATCAATATATAAATATTGGATATCAAATCAAGGTGATGCAGAAACGGAATTCATAAATCAAAGCAATAAGCATATTAAACCTTCACAGATTGAAGTCCCAGTAAGTATTCCACATATGAAACAATCCTGACACCACAACAGATCATAAAGGACAAGTACTAAAATATTAGGGATATATGTGCCACCAATGTTTTGCAACTATATAGTCTAATTGAACACATAAAATGCAGATCTTTCGACAATAGTTTAGGTAATAAAGGTTTATAAGACAATAATAATTAATCGGTTGACAAAAAATTGTTAAATACAGCTCAGAAAGTATTTTCATGCATAAAGGATATTTCAAGATATTAACTGAATAGCATATTTGCTTCACTGATGCAAACTTATCAAGGAAAATGAGAATAGTCCACAACAGTTCGACAAAAATTGGAGGAAATATAGCAAGGATCAAACTATCAATCAGCGTCACAAAAGTAAAATTTCAAAATTACAAAGATCTGCACCACTTATTCAATGACAGGACCAAGAACTTTAAACTGAAGAGCTCAGAAACGTAAGCAACACTTAACCCCAAGGAATGAATACAAACAGCTAGACAAAACAAGAAAGAGAGATCACCTTTGTAAAACTTCCATGAGGTGATTCTTTGCTTTCATCTTCTGAAGGAGCCCTAATGCCACCATTAGTCTAAAAATAAAAGAGTAGCACAACCTTAATACAACCAAAAACGTAATAATAATAATAACAATAATAATAAAAACACGACATTGTTTAGAATTAAAGAAATATGTGCAAAAGAAAGAAATGTCCATTAAAAAGACAACAATTTGCTTAAGGCAACTTGATTACCCGCCAAGTAAGTTCAGAATCTGAACACTTGAGTAGAGCATCTCTCTCAAGATGCAATGTAAAGACTTTATTAGACACTTTTGTCTTTGAAGAAACTATGGCACGCCTATTAGAAAGCAGTAAAATTGAGTAAATTTAAAAAAGTCATTGCTTCATTGCAAATAAAAAATTATTAAAAAAGAAACTGTCATTCATTGTGGGAGAAGAGAAGAGAGGTAAAAAATAAGTTTACTAGAGATAATACCTTCCTAGATGCATAGATGCAACAGGTCCTCCATATCCAAACATGCCAAAAAAGGGCTGCATTGTTGCCAAAAGAAACAAAGACACTTGTAAAGAAAAAGAGTGGCAGCTTCCAATAGAGAATACGACCAATATCAAAGTTAATATTGGAAAGTAGGAAAGACTGCTTATTTATATTTAAAAAACAACACTACAAAATATATGCACATACCACAAAGGCAAGATACAAAAGTACTAACAAGATTACACTTTACCCTTAAATATGGAGGTTTGCCTCCTATAGCACGTTGTTTGGATGTCCTGTTAAGTGAAGCACCCATCTTCCCCCTAAACAAACGAAACACGAATAATATATAATCAAGAAGAACCTCATGTAAATCAGAGCTGCACTAAAAATGTGCTCGCTAGGGAACAAACAATTATATTTAACAATGCATGCAACTATTATTTAGAAATTACATAAACATAAAACACAGCATGCAAGAAAATGATCGCTGAATGCTTATGCAGTCAGTCAGATATTTTTACAAACTCATATTTGAAACCATTACCCTGCACTGAACAGCTATTTTTGCTTTCAGTCTTTCTTTCTTTCTTCCAAAACTTGGTTTCAGGTGGGGAGATAGGAAGGAAGTTGTTCCTTTACTTAGATTTAAGTTTATGTTCCTATTTTCTAACAAATTTATCTTTTTCTTCTTATCATACATTATAAGTAAACCTCTTGGAAACTTTTTCATTCCTTCTTTTACCAGGAAATACATTATTGTTCAACAAAATTGTAAAAAAAATAACCCAAAGCTGAAAATATGGCAGACATAAATTTTCTTTTTCCTTATAGTCAGATAATGAAGTTTAAGCCATGTTCCAACTTCTGAAATATCCAACAAGCACATAATCATACACTCAAAAAAGAAGGGAAGTTCAAAAGTAAACAAAGAATTCTATAACATACCACTTAACTATAGAGTTTTCTTCACTGCTATCCATTCCTGGGCCAGTGTCAAAAATTGAAATTTTATCCTCCGAAATATCCACACTGCAGAGATGTTAAATGATTGTCTCATAACAAGCATTAAAATGTAAATGGACATTTGAACTGGGCTATAGCAACATATGTCAATTGTATGGGCTGAATTTATGTACCAAAACAATCATATCTATCAACTCAATTGAATATATAAATAAAGAACTAGTTATAAGAAGATATACAGGTGCTTAATTTCAAGAACTCCTAAACGTCAAATCAAGGAGATTTTCATCACAAAGAGTAAAACTCTAGGGAAAGCATTGAACCCATTGATAAATTTGTTCAGCACCATAAATAACTAGAAGCGACTAAGTAAAGAAGACAAAAAAGTGACTGTCAACTACAGGGCATTTTACAATTTAACAATAAAATATGCTTAAAACTGTTTCTACTATGGAGAGCAATAGGGGATTAAAGCAAATTTTTAAGATATGAGATCATTTCACTGTCGGTTTTGAAATATATGTTTCATTTAAAATATAAATGAAAAAACTTACAACAAAACATAGAGCAAACACAATAAGGGGATAGAATACTATATCATGATCAAATTGTACAACAGCATCAACTTTGTCCCAAAGGTTGAAAACTGAGGACATTCCTTAGACTGATACAAAATGATATCAAATTCACTCTTGTCTTGTGGAATACACGGAAAGCACATTTAATCTAGAGAGAGATATATGGAACTAACAGAATTAAAATCTTGATGAGAATGATCACACAACTTATCAAAGTTTTTTTGGTTATTTTGTAAATAAAGCATTGAAAAGCAAACAATGGGAATAAAAAAAGTTATTTTGCTTTGGTTAGTAAAACTTATAGAGAAGTTAATAAACAGAGTGATGATTTTTTTTCCCTTATTCTCACTATTATTCTATTTATAAAAACATTTTTGTTATGGTACAAGATAATTTTATTTCCAAAGAAAGCAAGTTCATTATATTTCGAGGTCAAACCTTACCTTCTCTATTAACAATGAAGTGAACAATAAATAAAAGTATTCTGAAAAATAAAGGGGTTCATCAATTCACATATGACCTAATCAATTTGCATATCCACTTAATCAGTTTGATGATAAAAGATCTGAAGTTAACATGGTAAAGAAGCATAACATTTCGCTGAAAGTTATGTAAAATAATTGGAAAACAGCATTAAATATCATAAAATCAAGCATCTACAAAACAAACTCATAAAAGTAAATATAAGAGGCAGCAAAGCATATACATGGTTGACAAACAAATGTTATACCTAATTAATCTCCTATCACTTTCACAGTTGGTCCATACGGCTTGTAAAGAATTATCCTGGTAAATGAGCAGCAGAGAATAAGCAAACTACATAAACCAAAAGGCCAAAACTTCATCTATTCTTTCAATTGCAGCCAATAACATACAATCAAATCTGCAAGAGCAGTTTCAAAAGTGTATTCTTCTGGCAGTTCCATTAATAACTCAGTATTTGGTGTCAAATCCCACATGCCCTGTAAAGAAACCAGTCTATCACAAAACAATTTCTTCATGAAGCACATAAAAGATGAACAAAGAACCACAATGAAATTTAAAATCAATGATAAAGCAAAAATATGCTGAAAGTCGGAACAATTAAGGGTTGCTAACCTCAAAAGTATCTGAAATCTCACTAGACCCATCCTAATGAAGAAATAAACAAATTAAAGCATTAATGAATTGTGAAATGAGAATCTTATAATCAAACAGCATAAACACTTAGACAACTAATACTCACATACAGCCGCAAAATATGGTACTTATGTGGCTTGAACTTCTCAAAGTCCATTATATTTATTATTTTATTCCCGTATGCATCTTCAAGGTACAGCCTTTCGTTATTCCAATTTATTGTTCTTTTCTGCCTCATTGATTTGCATTCCTGCCAAGCCCGAAAATATTCACCTTTCACCAACTGAATGAAGTCTTTAAAGGGCATTTGGAGGAAGGGATCCCATAGAGTTAGTTCAACACTAGCCCCATTTGGCAATAGAATTTTAAATTTATATTTCCTCCCTATATTACCATCATCTTCCTCCCCTGCTCTTTTATTCACCCTCTGGGATGGAATTGGTCGTTCCATATTTAAACAAACTTGCAATCTCTGAAACAAAAATACACTCTTTAACAGCTCTATCTCAACGTTTATTCAATACACAGAACAAACCCTAAAGCACAGAGACTCATAGGCATACACAAATACATAGTAGCCTTTCAGAAAGGACGAGGCTACTTTTGACCAAAAATGTTACACTCAGCACCCATCATCTTTTAAGAATTTAAGCGGACCCAGTACTAAAATCTTAAAACCTAAACTTTTGATACAGACATTAATGCTTAATTGAATTGAAAATATAATGGAATTTTAAAATATTGTAAATAAGTGATGGAAAATTTTATTTCTAACACTTTGATAATATAAGCACTCAGCAAAATGAGTGTGTAACTGAAATGTCACTCAAAATAAATAATAATAATAATGACATGAAACACTTTCTTTTTCACTCAAACGACATACAAATATAAATAATATGATCTTAAGCAAATGACTTGACATTTGCGTAAGTCAGTAAACAGTCAAGCCTCTGTTTTTTTAATTCTTTTTAGTTCAAAATAATATTTAAAAAAAATTATCAATTGAGCAAGTTCCTTGACTGATACGTAAAGTCGTAAATGCAAACAATCCACCATAGACAAAAACAGAAAACATCTAATTTACAAAAAGAAAAAGAAAAACCAACAACAAAACAAGCAAACCTCAGCCTTACTTTGATCAAAAAGAAAGTAAACAGAGCGTCCGACTAAATGGACCTCACGAAGAAACGGTGAACGTTAGGGCTTAAAACAAAAGTAAAGAGAGAGGAACGCGGAGAGGAATTGTGAGAGAGTTAAACGCAGAAGTAGTAGTAATAAAAGCAAAATAAAGTAGTACTTACCATTAAAACAGAAGAAGCACAAAGACGTTTCCATTTCTGTCTATTCAAAGAATCAAATATGAATGGAAGCAGCGTCCCATCGCATCACGCGCCAATTTTGCAGCGTACCCTGTCCCTATCGTTGCTAATGTGCACTCCTTATGCGCATTGTACGGTAGTCGTCGTTTAACAATTTCTTTACCAGGATAGATTTACTGTTTGAGTGGCAAAAATGGGATACAACACAGAGAAAGAAAAGGATGAGTCCTCCGGATAAAATTTTCGGCTTATTTGATTTAATCATTGTAGAGTACGCCATTGAACTTAGATACATTGATGGCATATTTGAATTTAGATGGGCTATCCCAAATGGTAAAAAATATCCCCACCAATAGTAAGGGTTTATTATATAGTGTAATGTCACCTTTTGGGATTTAATAGTTAAAAAGAATTTTTATGAGATTTCTCTTCATAAAAACCTAAGGAGTTTTATAGTTTTTCTACTTCAAATTAAGTTAAACTAAAGCAAATTTGTGTGTTTTGTTATTTTAAGATTGTTCTCTATTTAGCTATTGGGATTGGAAGAAACTCATATTTTTTCTGATATCAAATAATATAAATATTGAGAATCAAACTTTAAAAATTAACTATTAAGATTAAAAAGTCTAAGATTATATAAACTTAATATTAAAAACTCATACTTTTTAATATAGGATTTAAATCTCATATTGTATATACTTGGAGCTTCTAACATGAACCCTTACAAAGATACGATGCATGGGATGATGACAAAGGAGAAGTAAAATATATTTGGGAAACAATGAGAACATTTGTCATGTTACAACAAGCGATTGAGGGAAATGTTGACATATATCCAGTGTCATTCAATTATTTAAAATTGAAAGGAGTTGCACATGATCATGTAGAGAATTTCAGCCATCTTCAAAGTGATGGATTTTTGTCGTGCAATAGATTTCATGGGAAGCTTAATTCACTTTAAGTTGTCAACTTTTCTCACAAAAACTTTACAGGTCATGTTCCACCATCATCGGACATTTTCCTTCAACTCGAAGGACTTGTACCTCAAAGGAATCATCAATTCAACATATTTCAAAATAATTCCCACACTGGAAACCTTGAGCTGGGTTGACCCCCAGTTACAGAAGAAATGGGATATCTTGTTTTACAATAAGAAAACCACTATCGTTTATAAAGAAAGCAAGATTTAAGTAAGTAAGAAGAGTTAAAAAAAAGACATCTAAGAAGAAGAAATTAAAATTCAGGTAAGCTCTTAGTTTGCGCTGTGTTCTCTGTGTTTTTGTTCCGTGCTTTGTTTAGAATTGAAAATAATGAAAAATGTGAAAAATGAAAACGCGTTTTACATGTTTATCCAAAAGTTAAAAAAAAAAAAAATAAAAAATAAAAATACGAAATTGATCAATTATTGCTTGTTTTGTTCCCATACACGTCAGTTGTTGGTTTTCGTCTGTAATCTTGTGAAATGAAAGTGTACTGTGTCAGAAAAATAAAAGAAAAACAGAAAATATGTAAAGTTTTTTATAAAAGAGGGACCCACAACCTATTTTTCATAATTTTTTTAGTTTTTTTTTTTTTGGGTATTCTCAATTTCAAATAAAAATGAAAACAAAAAGGTGCGTGGAAATAAATTTTGCAGATTTCTAAAAAAAAAAAAAATGAAAACAAAATGGACCAAATGAAGATGGGGAAAAGGGCCCAGGCCCTATGGCCGACTAAGGGCCTGGACTAGCCTGTTGGAGAATAGTCCAGTCTGGGTCGGGCTGGTTCGAGCTCTCGTTATCAAGGCCATCATTGAGGGGGTAAGTGTATGAATAAATAACATTTTTTATGGCATATTCACCATGGTTTGATTTAAACCGAGTTAACTTAACTTAATTAAATTAATTTGAATTGAGTTTAAAGCTAGAATTTCAATTTAATAACTCAACATAAATTCTTATTAATGCGTATCATCATACGATTTGATGTTATTTTATCTTTAATTTAAAACTATACAATCATATAATGATATATATCAAATATAAGCATATCTGTATATTTAAAGTAGGTACACATTGATTTATTGTTTGATAATTAATTAATACTAAAATTAATGGAAACGAAGAAAACATAAGCTTATATAAATGGTTTTAAATTTGTTGCACCAAACCTTAATGCAATGTGAAGAAAGGTTCATTTTTTTTCATAATTACATTAAGTTGTTGAGAACTTTTACTTTATTTGGTTGACAACAAATCATTGTTTCTTCATTAATACATTTTTTTATGTTAGAAAAATGGTTTAATTGCTTATAACCCATACCTAAAAAACTATGTTTACAATTTTCAATTGGTAAAATTAAAACCCACTACTCTCAGTCTTACAAAAAGGTTTTTGTTGCACTAGAACAAATTTCAGAAAATGTGATGAAAATTTTTGTTCCAAAAAGTAAAAAAAATTGTCCTCAGAAGTTAAGTAAAACAATATATTAAATCATCACAAAACAACGTTATCGAAGAATAATGTCAATAAAAAAAATAATCATATTTAAATTTTTTCTTTAAAATTAACTATTTTAAAATTATTATTGTCAGATAAAATTAAAAATATCTTAAAAATTGAATTTTAAATTTTTGAAGATGAAATTTTATCCATTAAAAATAACATTTTAAAATGAAATTGAAATCATCTCTAAATTTTTTCTCCCTAAATTAATTATTGTACTGCTGTGGCAATCATTTGATGTCAATGGTCTTTTTTAAATTAATAAATAAATAAATAAAAATAAACAAATTTCCACATGTAAAATTGAGTTTCTAATTGATACGATTATTGGCCGAAGAATGCTATATTTTATATGATAATATAATATTAAATATTTTACGTATTCGAAGTCAAAGTCGAAATATGTAATATTATTATTCCAAATTATCATTTCTTCGTTAAACAAATGTTTAACCGCTTCTTCTTCGTATTAAATATGTATATATATATAATTTTATTATAAAAATTAATCTTCATTTACTTAAAACAATTATTTTATTTTAAGAAATTTTTTTATCATTCATATTATTTTGTTTTATTTATTAAATATTAAAAGGATTTTAATTAATATTTTATTATTAAGGGAACACAAATACTATGTGATATACTCTGTCTAACACTTCCGTGTTAAAAATTAAAAATTATCAAGTTAATTTAAATTTTGTTATAATATTATCTTTATTAAATTTATATTTAAAAAATCATTAAATAACCAAAAACCATAATCTTTTGTTATAACTATTTTACCATTACTTAAATTATATTATTCAGGCAAAAATATTTTTATTCTAAATTAAAATTATCTTTTTACATTGCACACTAAAAATATGTTAAGTTGACTAACTCTGACACAAGTTACAATGTCAATAAGTGAGGTCAGGCTAAGACCATTATGATTAAAGAGTTCGTAATCCTTTATCGGTTTTTAATAAATCGACTCACTAAATTATAATTTTTAATTTATTTTTTATAAATATATTTTTTTAATTTTTCTATGGCTCATATCGTGCTAGCTTTCGGATCTTATCCTAAGGTCTAGGCGTGGCCCATGGACCTGATATGGCCTACAAAATTACGAATTGTGCTCCTATAGTAAGTGTCAAAAATAAGATGGTCTAAGTTACGTCATGAGCCGGCCGACATTGTTAACATGTCTAATCTACACCACCACCATATGTACCCTTTATCATGAGCATAACAAATGGTCCCGTATAATTTCTTATGACCGCATTTAATTTTGAAGTAGGCACACAAATTTATTCCCTAAAAATTTATCACAATTTTAGGGATTTGACAAAAACAACCTTCCATCTTTATTTTGGAAAATTAATGCTTTCAGCCACGAAAGGATGCTTCCATTAGTTCAAGATTGTCATCCCCAGAATAATATTTAAGAGATAGAAAAAGATAGTTTAAGTGAATCGTCACTAACATATTTGGCTAAATGATAAAAAGTTTTGGTTAAACAATTAATTATTTTGACACCGTTATAATTATTGAACGTAAAAATTATAAATCCTTTGATAAAAACCGCCACCCATTTCTTCAAAACATCTTTTTTATTCCTTACTTCATAATATCTAATTGATAGGGTTAAAGTTGACAATTCAATCCTCTCAAATGAATCCCCAACTTATCTCGTTCCAAACGAAAAGGAATTTTTCATACATGAAAGGAGCCAGTAAGATTTGTGAAATCTTTACGATTAGAAACAAGATAATAATAAAAAAAGATATATACTTTCCTCATACCCATCTTATCTTGACAATTCCCTCTCTTAAGGAAATTACTTAAATGCCTTCAAGAGTTTCAAATTATTATGAAAATGTCATAAGTATATATCTCTTGTTATTGAGACTCAACATTGTCTTCTCTTTTCTGTCTCTGAAAGCCTATGATATGTCAAATTTTCTTTTCTGTTATTTTTTCTTTGTTTTTTTTATTTCTTAACACTATGTCTATAATTTCAGTATCTATCATTCAGAGTCTTGAAAATTCCTCAGATTTATTTATTTGCTTCTTTTGATTTTCATAGGCTTCAATTTGATACATTACAACCAAAGTATTGTTATTATTTTTTTAATCCTCCAGCAGATCCATTTATTTGCTTCTTTTGATTATTTATTGTTTCAAATAAGGAAGATTTGGTGTTTGATTATATTATTAGCAGTGTGTGCTTCACCGACTTACGTACAATGCTTGCTTGAAGGGTTTTTCATGGCTAATTATTGGGGTTTGATTTATCAATGTAATTAATTAGAGATTTGATTATTTTAATTAAATGCAGATTAATTTGTGGATGATTCACTGTGATTTGGGTTGGATGGTGAGGTTTTATGATGAAATTTGTGGAGTAAATGTCCACTAAAAATAAACCACACTGCCATGGGGATGTTTCTTTGCCTGTGAAAGGAGGACAATGACATTTTCCAAGGGTGATTAATCTTAGAATAATGTGAATATACATAGATTAAATCTTTTAATCGCTTAATAAAATCGGATGAATATGTAATCTAAAAGAATTTATTTTATAGGTCTAATATGATTATTTGGAAACAGGCCAATATACTTCATATTATAATTATTAATTTGAATTATAAGTGTGACCCAATGAAAGATGTTGGGATTTTGACGAGAGTTTAATTGACCCTTTTAGTATTAAATAAACTAAAGGGATAGATTCGCTTTTCCCTGTTAACGCAAAAAAATTTTGGCACCCTATTCTGGTGCACATTTTGAAAACTGGAGAAAGAAAATTTTGCTTTAGATTGACAATCAATCATTTCTGCATTAATTATCTACAACAAAATAGGTTTATCTTATTCTCTAATTCATGAATCATATGATTTTATAGTCTAATGTGATTAAATTAAACAAATTGAGTAGACTAATTATGATTTGTAATTATGCAATTGTGTGGTATTATGTTAATTCTGTTTCATTTAAAAGTTTTGGGATGATAGTGAGATTTTGATTTAAGGGGCAAGGATAAATCGGGAAAGGAAATGATTTTTTTTTTATATCGATAAAGGATAAAGATTCTTCATTATCTTTGTATAAAAGATAGGGTAAGATCGAGAGAAGATTCTCCATCATGAGGACAAGGATAGGGCTTGGGGTATTCGACCTTACCTTGCCCCAATATCATCCCTAGATAGTACATTGATTAGAGGGTGTTAGCCTTAGTTTTTCAAAATTGGATAAATTTTTTTTTTTATCAACCCTCATAGAGTGACAAAATTATAAATAAATAAAATTATGTGTATCAATTTAAATACACAAATGAATATATACTTATATGTGTTATCATGTGTTTAAGTGATTTTGAAATAAAAATAAACTAATATTCAATCACGTGATAACACATATAAATATATATCTATTTGTATACTCAAAGTATACGAAAAAAATTTGCCCCATTTTAAATAATTGACCAATTACATAATGAATTTGGTAGAATGCATTTGTCAAATTGTCAATTGTCACCAGAGTCATAAAGTTTAGGTATCAAAAGGAAGGAAGGTATACAACTAAACCTATCATCTTATTATTATTGCTTGTATTTTTGGTTTAATGCAAGCAATGTTCCATCTAACTTAGCTAAACACTTTTATTTTCTCTTTGAAATCTCAACCAACATTTTACATAAGAGGAAAGAAAGGGCATTTATTTGTGGTGGAACCATATTGCTCTCAATATGGCTTTTATGAAAGAGATTTGCCATTCAACAGAAGCAATTTGTATTTATTAATACTCCAAAACCAGCAAAACAAAATGATGAAACCGAAATGAAATTTAGTTTTGCATTTATGGCTCGAAATAACACTATACGTATATATTTTGAGTATACACTAATATATATCATTATATAATTGGGTATTACTTTATATTTAATTTAAAATCATCTAATTACATGGTAACATATATTAAATATATATTTATTTATGTATTTAAAATAGATTTATATAATTTCACCGTATTGCCTGTGATTTTAGTATTTAATAGGAGTTAGGAATCAATATTGGTATGTCAGGGCTTCATTTTTGTTTTTTATTTTAAAATAATTTTATAAAATTGAGTTCTTTTTTTTGTTTGCATACTTTAATTTTTTTTTTATTTTATTCAATGCAACGATGATAAAAGAGAAAATAAAGGTAATTAAATTTGATACTAACTTAGAATCTCTCAACTTGGTTAGATTGATTCAATGAAAAGTTTATCAAAGTTAAGTTGCAATATTTTGACTCGTTCTTAATATAAAGTAATACTTGAAATAATTTTTGAATTTTTAGAATACTAAAAAAACATTTACTCAAATTTGTTATGTTTTTCGTTTGAAAAAAAACTATTTTATCTTTAAATAAAAAATAAAGAATAGTATTATATGTATAATTTTATACATAAATAATTATATGTTATTATGTGATTAAATAGTTAAAAATTAAAGATAAAACAATACTCAATCATATAATCACATATTATTGTTTGTGAACAAAATTATGTACATACTTAAATAAGGTCTATGTCTAATATAACTTATTTAAGGTAGATTTACTTTTTTTTTAGCATTTCTAAATATGTTTCTTTATAAAACAATAAAATTATGTGTATTTATTTTAGATATATAAATATGTATATATTTATATATGTCATAATGTGATTATATGATTTTGAATTAAAAATAAAATAATATTCAATTATGTGATGACATGTATGAGTATTTACATATTTTTATACTTAAATTAGGGATACATAATATTACTTTTTATAAAATTAAAAATTTCCATTATATCTCATATTTTAAAACTCATCATTTCTGTATTTATTTTCATTATTAAGAAAATATAAATGATTATTTAAAAGTTAAATTATCGACTAAGCTAATTTCTTCGTAATCTAATTCTAAAATAAAACATTAAAAAGCAACTCTTCACCATTTCTTATGTTATGCAAAGCACTGGGGTAGATTAAATATTTCATACTGATAGGGTAAAGTGGAGTGGATTAAATATGTACATTATTAAATTATTGAAATATTTAAAATTTAACTAAATAATATATCTTTCAATATAAAATTAAGAAACTTAAAATATTAGAACTAAGCCCCAAGCCATTTCTAAGATTTTAGCAATGTATTTAAATCCAGATCAGATATTGATTTGATATAATTTGGTCCGATCAATGGTTGAATTGGTCAACCTATGGTTAGACCGGTTATTTGTTAAAAAATAATATTAATTTTTTTTATATAATTTATTATTAATTATATAATTTGACATATTTAACATTAAACAAGTTTAGTTTAATTGTATATATATTTAAATATGCTAAATAATGTTTTGGGTTTAAGTTTTCATAACGAATTAAAAAAAATTAATTTTTTATGTTGACCCAATTAAAACCACTTTTATTTTGATTTTAACAAGACGGTTTGAATGGTTAATTCATTTTAATTGTAAAAACGTTTTTTCTGGTGAATCAAAGCCGGTTTGATTAACTATTGACAGTTGACGGTTCAATCCAATTCGATTCGATTTTTAAAATCAAGGATTTTAGAATATTGTATAATAATTCTGTAATGAAAATTCTATTTTTTAACAAATAAAGTTGCACGGGAGAATAGGGCTGGATTCGAGCCGAGCCGAGCTCGGCTCGCAGCCAGCTCGGGCTCGGCTCGGCTTTTTGAGGGCCGGCTCGAGTTCGGCTCGAGCTCGACTTGAGCCGAATTCGGCTCGGCTCGAGTTCGGCTCGTTTTCAATTCGGCTCGGTAACGGCTCGGCTCGGCTCGTTTTTTATATCAAAACGACACCGTTTTGTATATATATATGAATCAAAACGACGCCGTTTTGTATAAAAAAATTTTTAAAAAAATATCCCGAAAATTTTTAAAAAAAGACTAGAAATGGATAAATATGTAATTAATGGAATTAAGACTAGTTAAGTGATTAATATCAACGCAGAAAGGTCAAAGTTATAACAAAAGTCCAATTGCCATATTAGAATTGGAAAGAGAGAAAAGAACATAAAATGTTCACGGGATTAATAATGTACATGGACTCCATGTGATATTGTTTATTTTCTAGTCTTTTTTGAGCTTGCATTCTTGATAAAATTTCAATTTTTCTTCTTTCATTTGGCTTATGATATTAACATGTATGAAAATGAATATAAAGGTGAGATTCTCAGTTATCAAAAGAGAAAGTATAGAAATTAAAGTAATACCAACTCTATTACGTAATTTATAAAATAGAATTATATGATTTATGGATACCATATTTGTGATAGAAATAACAATTGCGCTCACGAAACTAGCTCTTTGATTCGTTTTTTTTAAATAAAAAATGAATTCTCTAATAAAGATAGACACAAAGATGAGAATAAGGATGATTAAAATCTCTGTAATCATAAAAGGAGATAAATATATCTCCGTCCAATCCATTTTTTTTTTCCGTTTATTTATTCTTTTACGTACTGTTTAATTAAACTCTTATATATTATTGAATTACTTTTAAAAGTCTTCAATTATTTTAAATATTTTTTAACGTATTTTATGAATTTGAGGATGAGAAAGTATGAGAAAACTTCTTTGGGGGACGGAGTAAGGAAAGACAAAGATAAGAATAAGGACGAAAATAAAAATCACTAAAATCTCTATAATTAAAAATAGAGATAAATATATCTTCGACACGTCCTTTTTATTCGTTTGTTTATTTTCTTACATACTTTCTAATTAAACTTTTATATATTAAATTATCTTAAAAAATCTTAAATTATTATAAATATATCTTTATGTCTTTTATAAATTTGGGGATGAGAAAGTGTGAGAAAACTTCTTCAGGGGATGGAGAAGGATGTTTGTTTCATTTGTCACGAGAATTTTCATGTATATAGGTTGAAAAAGAATTCTCTTAATATTATTATTTCATAAAAGTTGTAGCATCGACAAAAGTTAATTTCATTCAACCTAGGAAACCTGTAAGTCTTGAACTCAAGCAACTTTAGGGAAAGATATTAAATGCATCTGCTCATACTTAATTACTTATGTAAAAAGTAATTTTAAAATATCCTTATATAATTCAAATAAATTCTGTTCATTGTCATATTGTACAATTTGACAAGAAAGAGCTTCATTAGAGAAAATTGTTAATCATATTACCAAAATTAAATTAATTCCCTTCATTTATTTATAAAATCAGTATTTATAAAATTAAATTAAATTAAATTTTATTTTGATTTATTGGATTAGTGGAAACATTTAATCATGTTACCACATTTCCTCTATGTATTAAAATATTATTTATGTAATCTTCACTTTGTTACAATTTAACTCTTACATAATAAATTTATTTTAATATATTAATGACATTTAAATATAATAATGCCTCAATATTATATTATTAACACCAACCAAACAAATATAATTATTTATAAATGAAAATTTACCAAAACATAATATTAATTTATGCGCATTAATTTTTGAGATAATCTTTTAGTTTTGATTATAAACAAAGATTAATGTTATGTACATTTATAATAGTTTTAAAAAGGGATAAATTGTGAAAAATAATATTTATTAAAGATAAATATTTAGGGGTTTGGTTTGTTAATAATAAAAAATTCTAATAATTTTCTATTACAAATAATGATATAATTACTACTTCCTCTTAGATATTAAAAAAATTTCAAAATAATTTTGATTTTGTTATAATTTTAACCTCGTTTTTTAATTTTTTAGTACAAAATTACTCTTATTTTTAATTAATATAACAAGAAATACAAACAATATTTAAGATAATTATACCAAAAAATATTTATATAAAATAATATTTTATTACATTCAAGTAAATACAATAATTATTTATACTTATTAATTTTTATCAAATATAATAATAATAATAATTTATATTTATTTATATTTTAATTAATATATCTTTATTAAATTTTTTATTTTTAATAATAAATAACATAGAAATTTGCATGTAGAGTAGAGATTATTAAAGTTGGGTGAGGTGAGGTGAGGTGAGGCGAGGTGAGATAATAAATCAGAAAGGCTCAAGGCAACTATTTTAATTTGTGAAGAGCTGGTGGAGCCCCCGTGAATTCGATAAATACCAACGGCGGATGCGCGGGGTTTCTAGTTACTCTTCTCTCTCTCTCTCTCTCCTTTTCTTTCTTTTACAGCTCTTTCTCCCTCAACTTCAACTACTTCCTCTAGTTTTTCTTCAGATCGATCATCCACGACTCTCTCTGTGTGAAATGCAGGTAAAGAAAATGATACTCAAAATCTCCCGCCACCATGACTAGCCCCTCTCAGGTTCGTTTCCTCCAATTCCATCTCTTTCTGTTTTTCTTTTTTTAAAAAAAAAAATTTTTTAAGCTCTTCTTCTTTGTATTCATCTATGGATCACTTTCTGGTTTGATTTTACGTTATCGTCGGAAACTGAAATCATGCTTTTTCATGAGTATCATTTATGGACATTTAATTTTCATTTACGTTTTTCCAATTCTTAGATTTTTCTATGAAAATCACTGCAACTAAAAATTGTGATTTTAGCAAATTATATGTTTTCTCATAGGTATAAGTTTATATATATTTTTTTTCTTAAATGCTAAACAAATCGCTGCTACCCAATGTTGAATCTCCATTAAATTGTGATTTTCATTGATACACAGATCACTTGTTCATACTAGTCTGAAATTAAGTAAACAAATATTTCATAATTTCTCATGAATATTTAATTTTTTCAAGCATTCAATGGTGTTATCAACTCTAAAATATATATATATATATATATATATATATATATATATATATATATATATATATATATATATATATATATATATATATTTGTTTTAAGGCAGTGGGTCATCTCTCCAATATTTTCTGATTAATTTTCGTTTTAATTAACTAGCTTATTCGATGGGAAAAAAAGGCAGTGGATGGTTTTCCTCGGTAAAGAGAGTGTTTCAATCATCTCCTAATAAAGAATTACCAGAGAAAAAGGTAATTAATTTCTTGTTTTTTTTAATTCTAATTAAGATGTGTTTAAGTAATAATTTAATTACTTAATTGGTTGTTAAGCAGTCTTTCTCTTTCTTGATGACTTGGGTAATTATGTTATTTATTTCTCCCTTAACTTTCACTTTCACCCTACACCTAATCTCCACACACATCAGCCAAAATTTATTGTATATTAAATTTTTATATTTTAATATAATGTTTTCCAAATTTTTAGTGTAGCATTTTTATTTAAGTAAATACGTTAGCTACATATCATAATTCATAAGTATGTTAAAATTTTCCTACTGTGCATTGAAATTTAGAATTTAGATTTTTTTCTTCTCTTTTTTATATTTCTTAAAAATATCTCAACCAAAGAATTTCTAGATTTTGATAAAAAGAAAAATTAAAAACTAAGAAACTTTAAATCAAAAAACATATTTAATTTATAATAAATACATGTGGGTGAAACTCTTTTACTTTGCTACAAATTTGCCGGCCAATGCATGCATACCGGGTCAAGTAGAATTTCAAATAACGTTAATAATTTGTCCTTATATATATATTTCTTTTTAATATTAGTTTTTTCAATATACATATATTCAAATATTTTCTAACTTTCAAAGTTAACAATATTTATCCTTTTTATAAAATTATACACATATATTTTAAATATTTAAATAAATATATATTTAATAAATATTATCAAATAATTAAATGATTATATGATGATGTATAATATATATATATATATATATATATATATATATATATATTCATTTATATATTAAAAATAAGACAAATATCATTGTTTTAACCTTTTTAAGGTGTGATAAAGGTAACAAAAATTTGTTAAGATTTTTTAAATAATAAATATCTTTTTATTGTCAAAATAAACAATAAAAAACAAATTCAGTAGTGTTTATGCACTCATAACAATATAAATTTTAATGATTTATTATCAATAAAGGGATTTTTTTTTAATTTCAAATAATTTAAGAGAATCTTAGTTATACCTCAAGAAAGTCTAGTTTTTTAATTCTAAAATTTAGTAAACAAATATACAAATAATTTCTATGTATATCAATGTTGTATGTGTGACATGAAAGACTGTATGTAAAAATAGAAAGTAGACACTAAAAATAGACGAGGCAACAACCATCGAGGGCTCATGAAATCATATTTCACTCCAACCACGAAGACTTCAAAACTTTACTCAATCTAGCTAGCTATCCAGGACCATTAGCGCATGTACACTGTTAAGACCAAATGCATGGTCCCCTGTCATGTCATCATGGCCGTAAAATGTTGCGGCCTCCGTTAACGTTTTCTTATCATTCCACCTCACCCATCACATCATCCCTTCTTCTTCATCCATGTGCTTTTTTGTGTCTCATCACATCATGCTACGTTTTGTGTTTCCGGAAACACTTGTCTTATAAATAGATATTATTAACTTATTTATTTTTTGTTTATATCATACTTTAAAAAATAAGTTTTAATTTGTTAATTTAGGATATATTAATAATTAGTATTAATTTATATTATTATGATAATATGTTAATATATAATTAAATGATATCTTATTTCATAATACTCATAATTATTAATAGATATAATTAATGAGCATAATTTTATTAATTTAGGATCACTAAAGAGTAATTTTGTTTAACTTGGGAAAAAAACACTTGGTGTGGCCTAGATCTGGCCATTGATGTTGGCCTCTACCCGCTACATTATTGGCATGAAGAAAAACCAATGGCTTTTTTTATTATTAATAATTTGACTTTTTAGATTTATTTTTAAAAAATAAAAAAATTTCTGCTTTTTTCCCATAAATTTTTTGTCATCTATTTTAATTTTAAAACCGGATTCTCAACTTTCTGTTTAATTTTTTTCTAATTACTTTAGGTTATTTAATTTAATTATTATTATTTTAATATTCAAACTTGGAAATCAAACAAATTCTGTAAATGTTTATTTTGTTTTTTTAAGTTTATAAGTTTGGAATTGAAAGACTAAAACGAAATAAGTAGCTAAGGCTATCTAAGCCTTTCTATTGTTAGCTATTATAATTAACATATAGTATTCTAAAATTGATCAAAGTTATTATTTAGTTCCAATGCAAATTGCAAGTACTGTCCATTCTATCACTAAATTAAACAAACTTATTATTCAGAATCTGTAAATTTTAACATGGAGTTGGATAAATTATTGGATTGATAAAGTTAGCAGAGAAGTATGAACCATTGGATGTAATCACAATACCTGTTGATTACATATTTGACCATATTGAATCGTTGCTAAGGGATGGATTGAGTGCAAAGAAATATAATGTCAAATATGGAAGCTTGAGTCTAAGCATCTGGGTGATATATTTATATTAAACTCTTGACTGGTTGTAAATCTGATAATTGAATCTGTCAGACTTAATTAAGGTATCTCATAGTTTAAATTGGGTCATGTTACTGGCCTGGAACAGTATGACTCATATGGTGGGTGATCAGTTGGAATGAATATTAATGCAGTTGAGAATGAGTAATAAGATGGTTTTTTGCAGAAAGATAATGCAGAGAAATGGCAATTACAAGAGGCCCCAGAGGTAGTTTCGTTTGAACATTATCCGGCGGGGAGTTCACCGGATGTCACAAATGATGAAAGCACAGGATCAACTCCGGTGACTAATTCTGAAGATAGAGATCATGCAATTGCCGTTGCTGTAGCAACTGCTGCTGCAGCTGAAGCAGCTGTTGCCGCGGCACAAGCAGCAGCCAAAGTTGTTCGATTGGCTGGTTATGGCCGCCACTCCAAGGAAGAACGCGCTGCAACTCTTATTCAATCCCATTACAGAGGCTACCTTGTAATAATCTTCACTTTTCTCAGTTTGACTCAATTCATTGATTGTTTTAGATTTTTATTTAGATAGGAAATTAAACGACGGAATTTGTATAGGCTCGGCGAGCATTGCGAGCGTTGAAGGGATTGGTGAGGCTGCAGGCTTTAGTAAGAGGCCACAATGTGCGAAAGCAAGCGCACATGACAATGCGATGCATGCAAGCGCTGGTACGAGTGCAGGCAAGAGTAAGAGCCCGCCGGCTCCAGTTGGCTGACGAGAAGCATCACAAGAAAGGGAAAAAAGTACATGGACAAGAAGATGAAGAATTGAACAGGCCCAGGAGCCCGTTGAAGCAGCATGGCGGTGGCCGCCATCAAATGTCTGATAAACTCAACGAAAATTCCTCAAGACAACATGATTCTTTGATGAAAAGAGAGAGAGCCCTTGCTTATGCTTATGCCTACCAGGTAATTGGTTTCAATGCTTTTTTATCTAAGATTAATGAAATAACAATAAAATTATACATTTCTATTCCTACTTTTAAGTATAAAAATGTATATATATATAAAAATAATTAATCACTTAATAATACACGATAAATATATTCTTATTTGTATGCATTGCATTACTTATAAATTAAACTTTTTTTTCTTACTAATAATCTAAAGTACATAAATTGGCAATAGATGAATTCAAAACATCATTTATGTTGTTAAAAGTGTGTAAATATAATCTTAATGAATAATTTCATGTCATAATTTGCGTCCAACAACAGCAGCAGCAGCAACTCATACAGCCTAAGCACACAAATGGTAAAGATGCTGTTGAACTCTACGGCCATGAGCACGAAAGAGCCCAGTGGGGATGGAACTGGCTGGAGCGTTGGATGTCGGAGCAGCCTTATCACAGCCGTCCAGTGCCCCAACATGAAGCTTCTTACGTGACACTGACCACCACCTCCACGACCGACGACATGTTATCGGAGAAAACCCTTGAAGTCGACTCCACCACCACCGCCATGCCAATGCAGCTCAACCGGGACACGCTAGACTCCAACTCTTACTCAACTCGCCAACTGCAGCAAAAGCAACCGAGCTACATGGCGCCAACGCAGTCAGCAAAAGCGAAGGTGAGAAGCCAAAACCATAGCCAAGGGACAATCAAGCAAAGGAGTACTCCGAGTACGCCACTATGGAACACATCAACAAAGAAATCTCCATCAAATTTTGGCTCCGGCTATGATTCTTCTAGCACCTCTGGTGGTGGTGGAGCAGCAACTTATCAAGCTCCAAGAAGTCCAAGTCAAGGTTACAGTAATGGGATCCGGGTACAAACTAGGCGGCTTTCGAATCAGAGTCCGGATAATTTGGGCGGGGCGGAAGATTGGGGAAGGCTGCCTATTGGTGGTGGTGGTCATCATGGATTGAGGCATGATTTTCATTAATTGATTGAATTTATTTTGTGTTTTTTAATAATTTCCTATATAATTAACGTGCGATGTGATGAATTGAAGTTGCAACATGTTAATTAAAACATTATTATATATTTAATTATTGTAAGGTGAACAAATTTTGAATTTTGTAATATAATGTTTTCTTTGTGTGATTAATTTTTCCTTTGGATTACAAGTTGACAGTGGTTTTCAAATGCAATTTCAACTTGAATATTGGATTGGATCCTTACATTTATCTAATAAGCAGTATTATATGTATTTATTTTACGTATATAATTATGTACTCATTTATATATGTTATCATATGATTGAATATTATTTTATCTTTAATTTAAAGTCCCCTAATAATGTAATTACACATATGTGTATATACAAAGTTTTATTATTATTTAATTTTATCTAATATTTGGGAGATATTGTATTATATTTGTGTTATTGCCGATTATATGTTTTAAAGTGAGGGCAAAACAAAAGTGTGGAAGGGGTTTCCATTTGGAAACTTATAATTTTCAATTTTCTAATTAATTTAACCTTATTTTAATTATATTATATAATTTTACGTGATATATAGATAAAACAAAGATTCCAATTTTGTATAGATTTTATCCTTATCTCTAATCTTAAAATCTTATTCTTTTGAGTTTATTTTTATTTATATTACTATTTAAATATCACTTCAAAATTAAAGAAATCTTACATCAAAATCATCGAAATGTTTTATCCAAAATTATTTTAATTCAAATAAATAATATTTTATCATATTAGTTGATATTTTGTTTGAAAATTTAAAATTTCATTGCATAGTGTTTAATCCTACATTGTAAATTTGTAAGTTCTTATTCTCTTTTATGTTGTTTTGTATTTTAGTGATAGAAATAATTTATTTATATTAAAATGAAAATATACTTAGTTGTTTAGACCAAATTAGAAAAAAAATAAAATATTTGGATTTTCCAAAAAAAAAGTTGGCAGATAGGAGTGAGATAAACAAGGGTTAGACAGGAAGAAGTGAGACAGGTGAACAGATGGGGTAGGCAGAAATCTAAGAATGTGAAAAAAAAAAAAAAAAACCCAACTAAAATTTTTTAAAATTGATGGAGAAAATATCAGTCTCCATGAATTCAGTTTTTTTGACATCCTATTAGCTTGAAATCTAACACTTTCGCCCCATAACTCCCAATAAATGTAATCTCCTAAGTTTTCCTAATACGCCCATTAAAAAATGCACTTTGTATCATAGCTCAACCTCCCACCATGGAGTCATGGATCAATTAAATATATCTCATCTATCATCAATTGAACATTTATTTGATCCTTTAGAAGAGGACAGGTTTAAGCTAGGTCGAACTGAATTTGAGTAAAATAAATTTAATCTCAATTCAACTCAAATTTGGAAGATAAAATTTTAATTCAAACTCGAAATAACTTAAATAGTGAATAATGATACTAAAAGAAGAAATTATTGAAAAAAAAGAGTTTTATATAACAATATTTATGAACTTTCTTACTTAAGCCAAATTATCAAGAGAGTTTTAACTCAAATTTAATTCATTTAACCTAAACATAAATTTGAATACAAACCAATTGTTTCATTTGCGTGTTAGTTGATAGTTACCCTTTCTTGTCAAGAATATCATTCCTTATGGAAAGGTTAGACCTCCCTTCACAGTTGTTCACTAGTGGTGTTAGATCTAAACCGAGTTGACTTGGGTTCAAAAGATGATTCAATTTGATTCAAATTTGTTTGATTTGAATTTGAATCAAGTTTGAGTTAGGAGGTTTGAGTCTTTTAAAATCGAATTGAATTTAAACTAGAAAGAGTTCAACTCAGTTTGACTCTTGAGTTTAGTAGATGGTTCAATTCCATTTAAATTTTATTTATGATTTGATTTAAATTATGTTAAAGAATTGTTAAATAACCGTATTTTATTAATAAGTCAAAAATTTAAATTATAAATTAAGTCACATATTCAAAATATAGATTTAAATTATAAATTTAAATTGAATTATTTTTATTTAAATTAAATTTAAATTTCTTTTAATATTAATTGGATAAATTTAAATCATATTTGAGACAAACAATTTTTTGTATCCCCTAATGCTCACTTAAGGCCTGCGAATCAAGACGGTACGTCCAACCAACCTGCCCAATACACTCTTCACGTGACCCCCTTCTGTCTTTTTCGTCTTTTTGGAAATGCCAAGTGTTCCCATCTTCTTGCCAAAATAGTCTTCCCACACAAGGATGCTGCCACCTCATCAATCCAACAACTCTTTAAACGACGTCTCTGACTGATTGTCTCCACCTGTAGGACGGTTTCCTGAGGATTCATTTTTGGCCTTCGCGCTTTCCAGGGATCTCATCGTCATCTTTGTGTCAACTTACAACTGTCTGTCCTTCTTTAGATATCTTTATTAGATTTTGTTTTCAAACTTTCAAACTTTCAAACTTTCAACTTCAAGTCACAAGAACGATCCCTTTCGTATCGTTTTAAACTTCTTTCCTTCTATTTCTCTTAACTGTAACTTTCACCAGGTTCTTCTATGGACTCTCTGCGAGTCAGTCGTTTTGTTTTCTGCAGATCATTGTCGTTTTCGAGCACGACGAAACTTGCTCCGAGTTTCAGGCCTGTAGCGCAAGTGGGGTTTGGTTATTTGTGGAGAAAAACGAATAAAAATGGTTGCTTGGTTATCAGGTGCTCGACGTTTTTAAGTGATGGCGGTAGTGGAGGAGCCACCGGTGGCTCCGGCAGTTCACAGGACGGTTCTTTTGCCGTTGAAGATGATAAAGAAGAGGTCGAAAAACACATCAACAATAACATCAAAAACAACAGCGTCAACAACAAAATGGGTCGCATTTTGGGTGCTGAAAGAGATGACTCTGGTTCTGTTAGTAGATTTCAATTGCTTCCTCATTTGGGTATGCTTTTCTCACCATTTTTAGTTTTGGCGTGTGGGATTTTCTTTCTACAAGATATCTGAAAACAAAGAAAACTATTTTTTTGGATTCTGGAAAACAAGAGATTTTGTTTTTATATTTATGTTTTGGGAATCTAAGAGTGTTTCTGAAATTGGCATTGGAAACATTTCAATCAAACACGTTTATGAAAAAGAATTGTTTTTTAACGTTATTGTGAAAACAAATGGAACAGAAAAAATAAAAAAAGAAAGAAAGAAAAGAAAAAAAGAGTTTAGGCCTAGAAGCAGAGAAATGTTGTTAATGGTCACTAATTATTTTGTTTTAATATTAGTGTTTGCTTTTACGCTTTTACTTTATTTAGTTTAGTTTGTTTTTACAGTACAGTATGATCTGGTACTTTTACTTTTCTCTTAAAATTGCCTTCATTTGACTAAAATATTTGCACAAAAATATATCTTTTTTTGTTTTTTGGCCTTATTGAAACTTTGAGTTCATATAGCAGAGTTAATATTTCGATCATGTCATGGCTGTCACCTGTAAGACTCACGATCCAATTTCATTGCCGGTAGCAATTCATGTGATCACATGCTTTGACTTAGAAAATGTTATTTGCCTGCAAGATTTATTGTAGTGATCCCATAAAAATTTTTGTTGAATTTATATTGATTTATAGGTTATTTTTTTGAAGATCTGTTTTCATTGAATTATTAAATCCCTTAACTTGTTAATTCATATATTCAGGTATCTTGGTAAACTTTTTATAAAGTAATGTCTTATTTACCTTTCTGTGTTGAGATGCCAATATTTTTTGGTCAGTTGATTCTTCTGAAAAGATTATTTTCTGAAACATGCTGACCCCTTGAATGAAGGATGTTCATTTTGTTTGTTGTAACTGTTTCTGGTTATCCCAAATCAATCAAATTTTTTGCAAGTTTGTCAAATCCATTGGGGGGTTATTACTCACGATTGTAGATACTGAAGAATTTTGTGAGACCTGATTGCCAATCATGAACTTGAACTACAGGGGACCAGGAAGTCAGTGAGTCTCAAGAAGAGGTAGCTAGTCATGATGTAGAGAAAATTGAGGACACTGAAGGAGAATCAAAAGCTCAAACTCGGGTAACCTATAATATTGTCTTTGTCACTTCTGAGGCAGCACCTTATTCCAAAACAGGTGGACTAGGAGATGTTTGTGGTTCTTTGCCTATAGCTTTAGCTGCACATGGACATCGTGTTATGGTTGTCTCTCCTAGATATCAGAATGGCACTGAGGCAGACCAGAAGTTTGCTAATGCCATAGATTTAGGTCGTTGCATAAAGGTATATTGTTTTGAAGGAGAGCAAGAGGTTTCCTTTTTCCATGAGTACAGAGAAGGTGTTGACTGGGTAAGAATTTCTCTTGTGTCTTGTTTAAGCTGAGCCTTCATGATTACTTTTTTTTTTTTTAGAGAAAAAACTTTTTATTTTCCTTTTCTATAAATGAACAAACTGTCTCCTTCGATTTTAGGTGTTTGTGGACCACCCTGCATATCACAGACCCGGAAATCCATATGGTGATAGTAAAGGTGCTTTTGGTGATAACCAGGTCAGGTTTGTAATTGAGTTGGGGTTTTAAGATTGATCAAGTAACCGAATTTCTATCTTCCAGTAATGACAAGATGTTTTGTCATCTTGTTTTGCAGTTTAGGTTCATTTTGCTTTGCTATGCAGCATGCGAAGCTCCATTAGTGCTTCCACTAGGAGGCTTTACTTATGGTGAGAAATGCCTTTTCCTTGTCAATGACTGGCATGCTAGCCTAGTTCCAGTGTAAGTGGTTTATCTTCTGGCCAGTACATATGATTATATATAGTGATCCATAAATTGATTCCTAATACATTTATTTAAACTTAGTTCTTCTTTCTTAGATGCCTCCCCTTCTCCTCTTCAAGTGAGAATAGAAAAGTATTCTTGTGGTAAAAGAAACTTATTCTCCTTTGCCTTCTTATCACAAAAACTCCTAAAAGGTTTTATTGTTAACAATGCCTAAAAGATTTTATTATCGACTCATATATCCTGTTTGGTTCAAATATCAATTAACACATGTTGTCATACATTCCTTGCACAACAATTTTTTTCGTATTCAATTGCAAATGATTTAAAATATGTCCAAAATTGTCAGGGTCTTGATTTTTGTGTCTTTGGGTTCAGGCTTTTGGCATCTAAGTATCGTCCATATGGAGTTTATAGAGAAGCTCGGAGTATTCTTGTGATACATAACCTTTCACATCAGGTAGTTATCACTTTCACTGCATTCTTAGTTTTAGTATTACCTGAAATGCTACTTAGTATTCACTCTTAAAATTTGGTCCACAAATGTTAAGAAAATAATTTCTATTGAAATATAGAAATACATGTCTACATTGCCAATCTCAATATTTACCTATTTGCATATGCAAGGGTGTCGAACCTGCTGCAACTTTTCAGCATTTGGGATTGCCTCCACAATGGTATGGGGCACTTGAGTGGGTATTTCCCACATGGGCCAGGACACATGCTCTAGACACAGGTGAAGCTGTCAATCTTCTGAAGGGTGCAGTTGTGACATGTGATCGAATACTAACAGTTAGCAAGGTAATCAGTTGTTCATATCTTGTTCCTACATTAGGGTTGTTCAATTTGATGAAATATCTGGTTTCTTTTCTGGCAATTTTCGTTTGATTAATGACTTCTGAAGTTTAGCTCTTATCTCAATGTTTGATTTGATTTGCTTACTTTTTAAGTCATTCTTATTAATGAAAAACATCAGGCCATTCAGCCAATTTACATATGGTTAATAGTGTTTGTCCCATTCAATTCAGAAGCCTTTTATACTTCATAATATTATATTACATCTATGCCAATGTTACTTTTGTTAATTGCAGGGTTATTCATGGGAAATAACAACTCCTGAAGGTGGATATGGCTTACATGAGCTATTAAATAGTCGAAAGAGTGTTCTAGATGGTATGTTTTTTGAGCTTATAACTGGGAAATTTCTGAACTGGTGATTTCTAGGGTAGAAAAAGTATTGTCTCAGGTATACATTAGAAAAGCTAAAGATTGCTGTATTTATAACTATGATCCCATTTTGATTGAACCAACTTCGTAATATATGACTTTTATTTAGTAGCTCACCTGTTTGATAACTTTATTGCAAGTAAGAATGGAAAACAATCATAACTGGCAATGTAATGGGGCACATCATATGCAAGATGTTTCTTTATTGATTTGTCATACCAACTAGTCTGTATCTATGATATTGTTGCTTTTTTTTTTTTTTAATTTTTCAACTAATTTATGTTATCATGATTAGGGATTACAAATGGCATTGATGTGGTTGAGTGGAACCCATCTACGGATGAGCATATTGCTGCTCACTATTCTGCTGATGATCTCTCTGGAAAGGTTTTTCATAATCTCATTTTCTAGGTTTAGCTGTTCTGCAGCAGCACTCTGTAACTTTATTCTTCTATTAAGTGTAGGTTGAATGCAAAATAGCTTTGCAGAAGGAATTAGGTCTTCCTGTTAGACCTGACTGTCCTCTGGTAAGATGCAAGTCTCTTTTTCTTTCTAGACATGGTAGCAAATATCTACATGTCTAATTATTCTTCTAGTGCAACTCATTAGATTGGATTCATTGGGAGACTGGACTACCAAAAAGGCATTGACCTGATTCGTGCGGCAACCCCAGAGATTATGGAAGAAGATGTTCAATTTGTAAGTCAGCTTTTCATATAATCATTAACTTATTGTATTCAATGACTTCAATTGAAATTATGAGTTTTGATTTTGTTGGTCATGTCTTAAAGTGTTTCACTAATTTTAGTTCATACATATAAATGTATATTAGATTCCTTAAGCCTCAATAGAGAGGCTTGTGATGTGTATGCATGTGTAAGATGTTCGCCATATCACCCCTTTATCAAGTTTTACTATCAGAATAGAAACTTTTTATAAGGAAACTGACGCTTCCGAGTTGTTTCAGGTTATGCTTGGGTCTGGGGATCCTCAGTATGAGAGCTGGATGAGAGTTGCTGAGGCAACTTACAGAGACAAGTTCCGTGGTTGGGTTGGATTTAACGTTCCAATTTCTCATAGGATCACAGCCGGGTAATATTCCAATTTCTCTATTAAAACTTTTTTCATGGTTCACTAGTCTCAAGGAATTTTCGGTTACCCACTTAAGTTCTCTAATGAACAGCTGTGACATATTGTTGATGCCATCAAGATTTGAGCCCTGTGGACTAAATCAACTGTATGCAATGAGATATGGAACCATACCAGTTGTTCATGCCACTGGAGGACTTAAAGTGAGTTTGAACATCCATCAAATAAAGATTCGTTTTTTTTCAACAGTTTATCTGTGTATTTAATGCAATTCTCTTCTAGGACACGGTAGAAAACTTCAATCCGTATGCTGAAGGAGGCAGTGGTAGAGGCACAGGGTATGTTGGCTTTGCTTCTTTTTTTTTTTTTTCATTTTTTGTTTTTCCAAGAAAAATTTGAAGTCAAATATAAATATTTTTTTGTTTTACAATGTGCTTCCACGTTGATGTGTATTGAACCACTAAACATAATTATGAGTCTAGTTCTTGTGCTAACCCTGCGGCTGAGAAACAAAGTATTTCTTGAGAAAGATTTAATTGTTTGTGAGGAAAACCTTATTGTTTTTATCTGTTCCTGTTAATAATCTGGAATGTATCTGATACAAAGTATGCATGATTCTTGAAGGGTGTGAAAAAAGGAAAGCTAAACGGATGAAAGGTTTAATCATGTTGTACAAGCAGGAGCTTTTATCTGTGATTAGAAATTAAATCACAAAATTGAACTCGTAGAAAATTCTTGCAATTACAGCTGACATAACATGGTTATTCTGATTCTATCTGCTGCATTATATTTTTTATATATTAAGAGTATAATTTTTATTAGTATGAAATCATCAACTTTGAACAGTAGACACTTTGCTCTTGCTCTATTGCAACTATTTTTATATTTGGTGGGGTGGACTGATCTAATGTATTTAATGTGAGAGGTGCTGGGAGCAATGTTTGCTATCTATAAAAAAATATATTCTATAAAATAATGTTTTTGTTAAATGCATTCGCAGGTGGACTTTTTCGCCACTAATCAAAGAAAGCATGTTGGCTGTAAGTAATTTCATTACGCATGTACATTTTTGTGTCATCTTTTCTCTTAGTAAATTGAAACCCAGTACGGTTGTATTATGTCTACAATCAGTGTGAATTATTGCAGTTAATATAATATCTTGGCGTTAACCTGTGACCAAGTTGATCTGGTAGTTGAGATACAATATGCACCATGAAACCGATAGCAGTAAATAAATAATTTTTTTTGGGAATAATTTTGGTGGTTTATCACTCTGTATTTAACCATCAATTAACCATTTGGCAGGCGTTGAGAAATGCAATAAAGACTTACAGAGAATACAAGACATCATGGCAAGGGTTGATGAAGAGAAGTATGGAGGAAGATTACACATGGGAAAACGCCGCAACACAATATGAGCAGGTTTTCGAATGGGTCTTCATCGACCCTCCTTATGTTAGCTAGAGGATAAACAAGGCAAAAACAGTATGAAGTAACAACAAAATCTCAAACTTCTCATGATTTAGTTTCTTTCTATACATGATGCTGCTGATCTTGCTCATATTTCCGGATTAAGAATCACTTTGAGGAAGCAATTATTCCTGCAAACATGCCCGGTGGGTATGCTTTCGACGAATCTGGTATATATATATTTTTTTCTTGATGAGTCAATATATTTCACGACAAGTGCACATTATTGACCAGTTGATCATTTTTGGTCTATACATTAAGGGGAAAAAGAATCCTGTTGTAAACATGTATTTCTTTTTAAAACAGGCAAAACAAAGAGACTGCTGCTGTGAAAAAAGTGAGTATGCTATATAGTTTAATTTACATATTCATGATTTTATGCTATATTTGACAAGAATCCTGCTCATGGAATTTCGCTCCTTGTTCTTAAATGAAATCAAACTTAAATTACTGGATTTTTGTTAATACTTGGAGGTTTTTGGTTGGTGTGGAAGCAATAAGAAAGATGAATACTTGGCTTGATAGAGGGGAGTAGTGTTGCATATTTTATTTGATGAAGAAAGGAAGGATTCCATTTGCAATCTTGAGGTGAAGGAATACATGAAGTGGTAGAAAACCCATAAAACAAACTTCTTTTTTTTTTTTTCAATAAAATTATGTGTAATATTTTTTATACAAAATTTGAATATATAGATGATGTGTTATTATGTGATTAGATGATTTTTAATTAAAAATAAAATAATATCTAATTATATGGTGATATATTATCTATTTACGTAAATTATATATAAAAAATGTATATATATAATATATCTGATATTTTTTTTTTTTATAACATAAGTTGAACAGAGATATTAGGATATTCAAGAAACGTAATGTTATATACGTATCTTTTTTAATACCTAAATGATTATAAAAATAATATGTTATTATATAATTATATAATATATTATTTATATATTTAATTGTATATTAAAAATATATTCATATAATTTTATCGATATATGAGATATGGTAAAAGTAACAAATAAATTGACTTAATTAAAAGAGATAATCAAGGCTTCCAATTCCCTCTTAAGGACAATTTATCAGTAATTTAACAAATATTAAAAAATATATAATAGAGAGAATAAAATAGAAAATATAATTAGTTAATGAATCACTTTCTTAAGTGGAGATTCAAATTGTTTAAAAGGATATTATAACTTTTTTTCCCTTCATTAATTTTGACATTAGATGAATCATTATTAATGTATATTATTCAAAATTTTGTTTAAGATAAAGGATGATAACAATAATTAAAATTTAAAAAAACGTAAAGAAATTCATAATGGATTTGAGAGAGGATTAATTGAAATAAGTAAAAAAAATATAAGACATTATTTATATTCACATATCCTTCTTTTTCCTTTAATTCTATATGTACAAGTTTTTTTTTAAGAGAATATAAAAGAGTTATATTCTTATATCGACTATATTTTATTTATAGGGAAAATTAATGTCTTGTTGAATGACTATTATGAATGTGATGTATTATAGAATCCAAATATTATTTGACGGGTAATGTATCATGTTAAAAAGTTTAGTAACGGATGTATGACTGTTCATCACTTGGCACACTATCTTGATACCCATTGCGACAAGACTATTAAAAAAAGACATTATTCAATTGATTTGGCCTTGTTTTAGGCAATCATATTATCAGTTTAAAAAAAAATTTTAGTACATTTTTTATTTTTTTGTTATCAAAGAGAGTTGTCTGACATTCAAAGAGTTAATTCAGGTGATCAAGAGGAGGGTTTCTACATCAAGTCTTCTTGCTTGAAGATACAATAAATAAGAGTATTATCATCTTAATTTATACATATAATTCTATATAATTTGTTTTAATGTATAATTATTCAACAACCCTATGCTTAGGTATAATCTACCCTGGTTACAATCCACACCTGTTTTCAGTTGGACAAACATTTTAATATCAAAGACAGGCTGTACAGATAATAATTCTCCACGTGTCAAAAAAACTTCAAAGAATCAAACAAATCAGAAGTCTCCATTTCATTACGTGAAATCATTTCAAGTATATTTTCGTAATTTCAGTTGCCCACAAAGGCACAGGGGAAGAGTCATTCTTCTTCTTCCGACGGATCCAACTCTTCTCTTCATCGACAAATCATCACACCCTAAAACACAAACTAACGAAGTGAAAATTTTTCTTCATTCAAACGAAAAAAGAAAGAAATTTTGAGGGAAAAGGTACGCTTTTATCAACAGCCCATCAAACTTGCAACAATTTGCAATGTTAGTGTTGTGTTATTTAGTTGTTTTTTTAAATATTTTTTGATAAACTCTTGCGCATAAAACCATGATTTCGAATCCGAATCTTGTGTTTTACGCATGCATTGCAAAAGGTTCACTTATTCTTGGAGAATTTTTGTCAAGAGAAATAAGTGAAGTTTTAGCTCGACAATGTGTTAACAAAACCCCACCACACCATTCAATGTTCTCTCATACGGTGTCTAATCGAACTTATACGTTTTTAATCAATGACCCTTTTACGTATTTCGGGATATTTGATGAGAATATTGAGAAATCAGACTTGCTTGGCTTCTTGAATAGTCTTAAATCGTCTTTTGAGGAGATTTTTGCTAGAGGATCGGTGTTGGATTTTGATAATATGGCTAGTCGTTGTTTACAATCTCAATTTGATGCGGTTTTTTGTGAGATAATGGGTTTGGATTTAGAGTTTTTAAATTCTTCGAGAAGTGGGTCGAATGATCTTCGAAATTCGAGTGTGGATTCGTCAAGAGGGAGGATGGTGGTGGCTCCTTTGCTCGGGAAGCCAAAAGGATTGAAGAAAAAGAAAAGAGCAAGTACTGAGAGAGGAGCTGCAGAGGGGGATGCTAAAGATGTTAGTGGGGAGAAGAAGGTTGATGTGTGTGATGATGTGTTAATGCAGAAGAATGCCTTGTATGCAGTTGATGGACAAAAGGTGAAACAAACATGGAAAAAACATGTTTGGGTTGTCTTGGCGTTGGACTTGATCATTTGTTTTGTTTTATTTGGGATTTGGCTGATGGTCTGCCAGGGGTTTCAATGTATTGATGGTTGAGTTTTTGTTTCTTGGGGGTCTGTTTTCAATGTATATGAGTGATTTAACTCTCAAGTTGATTGAGGATTCTACATGTATGACAAAGAAGATGTATGCTGGAGAAGAATGTACCATAAATGGGGGGATAAGAGTAAATGGTGTCAATGAGTTCTCATGGGGTGTTTTTGGTTTCCACTGGTAATTTTTTTAGTTTCTTTCATCAATGGTTGGTTTGTATCAATTTCAAGACAAGTCATAGATCTTCTGTATTAAATTTCTTTACTTGCACATTATTGTAATGAGTTCGATTGTGTATACCTATTCACTACAGATAAAACTTGTGCTGGCATTGGCTTCATTGTTGTCTCTTGTTTGATTGTTTGGTTTTACTGGTTTTGCTTATAGGTTTGTCTCTTGTTTGATTGTTTGGTTTTACTGGTTTTGCTTATAGGTTATCTCTGCTGAATCATCACTATAATTTTTCCTTTTATGTATATTTTTTTATTTGTGGTTTATCTATGGTGACTGACAAAACAAGCCTATCATGAAGATCATAGTTCAGATTTTTCATTGTTGGTTGAAGATTCAATCCATTGTAGAAGAGCTGATTGTTTAAATATTGCTACCGAAATTTGATTTTGCATGATTGTCTTTGGATTTTAGAATCTTTCAAAAATTCCTTATTCTCTATGTGTTCCCTCTTTCAACTTATATTTCTTCAGTAGTCACTTAAAGGTGGAACAAGAAGTTTGATAAGGTTAAATAGTGGCACTCCATTTTGATTGTTGGTGATTGTTTAGCAAGCGGGTAGGAGTAAGAAACGTACAACTTTCGGTGTCAGACACTATCACAAAGATCTGCCATAAAAGGTTTATACAGGAACACTTGGCGGTCTTAAAATTTCAACTTCTTTCAGCTGTCCATTGGCAGAATTGTAGGTCTTTTAAGTTTTGTTATTACTATTATGTTTATGATTTGCGTGAGGGGATTGATTGTTTCATCTTGTCCTATTTTGTGAATGAAATTGCTAGAAAACTTTATATTTGAACAAAAGTATTAAGTGAGACAGATTTACGGTGCACTAATCCAAATGATGATTTTGATGAAGGTTAGAAATGATACATTGGTGAATCTGTAAAGTTGGGTTTTTGAATGTTGGCTTATTAAAGACTTGATTATTTAACATTTAATCGGTGAGACTTTTCATTGTTTCTTCATATTGAGTTAGCGAAGTATTTTATTACCACAAAAGGGTAGTTATTGTTGATACCATCTTTTAACTCTTTCCAAAAATAGCCAAACATTGGATTGATTAATCTTAATTTACGTAGATTTTAGTGCAAGCATGTGAAATTATTATTTTTTAAAATAATTGAGACTTGTCCATATTGATTAGACAGATAAACCTGAGATATAATGATTAAATCTACGATCACTATATTAGATAAGTTAAGGTTTTAAAAGTGAAAGCTCAAACTAAGTTTTTTTTTGAAAATTTTAGTACTCTACTACTTTTACTACCTTTGGGATCAAGCTTGTGAAATTACAACTTTCATTAATCTTGCAATATAATATCAGATTTAACTTCTCAAACTTTTGGCTTGAAATTTCATCACAACAGCTTTATTTAAATTACATTGCTAAGATGATTATAAGCTTTTCTCTGGGAAAATCTAATGTAATGCAGTGGGCAATTTGTTTAGGCAAATCATTTAGCCAGAGCTTCACATGCCGTGCATTATAAAAAATGTCATCTCTCTTTTTTGTAATGAGCAATGGAGACATGGTGTCAATCTCTCCACAGATGACTATGTAGAAAATATATCAGACAACTTTAAAGTTCAGAGTTCCAAACTTTGAGTTTTTTCAGATCCACAGATTCTGATATGAATCTCTATAGAAGTGTCATTCTTAAAGTACAGCAAAATTATGCATACCTAATTTAAACACACAAATAAATATACATTTGATATATGTAATTATATAAATAGATAAATTTAAATTAAAAATACAATAATTAAAATGTGTCATATTTATATACTCGAAGTAAATATGTATAATATTACTCTTTACGGTTCAATTAAAAATTTTGACTTTACATAGCAAAACTTGGTAAAACTTATTTAGAAATCAGAAATTCTCATCCCAAATATTCATATACTACATGATATTGTTTGATCTTGTCAAACCAGCAAAAATTGTAATGCCAGTACCCATAAATAATAGGTTATGAAAGAAAATTGCCCCTGAAAACAGTATTCATTACATAACAAATTTTGAAAGAAATTAAATTTGCCAGCCTTAACCACAGGGTGTGAGCTTCTTATTGCCTGCACCTCGAGGATTGTCATCTTTCCAGTCATCCCATCTTCTGGCCTTCTCTACGGCAGCATCATCATCTTCATCATCCTCTTCACTGGGTCCCAATTTCTTATTGTCCTTATGCCATGCAGAATTCGCTTCTTCCATTAGTTTCATATTCCTCTCCTGCCATTTATTCATTATCTCCATCTCCTTTAACCCAGCTTCCTCTATACTCATCGTTGGCAACCTTTCATCATGAAATTTTACTTAGCATGTGGATTAAATAACAAAGTAGAATAGTATAACGTAATGTTTGACAAGCAAACAGAGATATTGGCAAATCGAGGCAATTACTTTCAGACCAGACATTAAAGAAAAATGAATTAAAAAAAATAGATGTAAGCTGTATAAAAAGATGCAAAAGTACCTATGATGAGGTTGGAAAACTTGAGCTGCCATTCTTTCCCTCTCACTAGTTAGGCCTCCACCCACAAGACTTGCAGGTCCAAATATCATAGGTTGGTGTTTGTGTTCATGAGCCTGTGAAACCTGTGCTCTCCCTTCTAGAACATCTTGAGCAAAAGTAGCACATGTAATGGGCTGTGCTGCTTTTGTATATAGTGCTCGTACTGCAGCATCACGATGCCAAGCTTCTGCTTTCTTAATGCGCTCATCAAGAACTGCCTGAGAAAATTCTTTCTCCCCTTCCTGAAGGAAGCAATGTCACTAACCCTTGCACAATAACTAAGTAGCAAAGGACACTGACGAGCAAGTTGTAGGTATGACAGACACAATAATTTTATTCATGAAAAATATGAAGAATTCAATTATTCTCAACCTACTTTGATAAAATTCCACCATCACAGAATGGAATGGTAGAGCACTGATACATGTAAATAAAGTAGCTTATCAATCAGAAGAAGTCAATATTGCAAGTGGAGCACAAACTAATTATTCCCTTTCAACAAAATTACCATGCCTCACATCATCGGCAGACCAAAAGAAACTGTTAGGACTAATATTTAGATGAAATATGTATGGGCAGTTATGAAATGGGCTTAGACAGTTAAAAACATGTATGGGCAGTTATGAAATGGGATTAGACAGTTAAAAACATGGGATTAGGCAGTTATGAAATGAGCAAGCAAAAAAAATAGATTGGGGAAGGAGAGAAAGAGGAAGAAATTGGGTTATGTTTAGAATAGTGTAGCCCGTCGAAAGACAAATTTAAGAGAAATCTGACCCATCGAATAGCCAGAAGTGGACAGCAACGGACCCTTGAATAGCCAGAATTATCCATTTTTTAACTGATTTGGGCAGTGAATAGACTGATTGTAGTAGTGAGTGTCTAAATTGTTGTGCTGCTAAGTGACAAAAATAAAATCAGATCTTTATTCATCATTTTCCCCCATTTTGTGTGTGTTTGGTTGTGGTTGGATTCTGTTATTGTTGTCTTTGGGTGAGAATGGCAGGCGGAACCTATCAGGAACCAAGAACTAAATGTTGGTAACAGTGATTTGGCAAAAAGTATAAACCACATAATACCAGAAAATTTTCAACTAAAAAAATACTTAAGTTCTTTTGTGATCCTAGTAGCTGTGTTACAGTTGTTTTTACCAGGTTAAATTAATGGGGACCCACAGACCAGAAAGATGCATAACTCCAGAAGCATCATAGACTAAATAACTATTCAATCTACCTTATATTTTATTTTATATATATATTTATTTATACCTTTAACTGTCTTTCTTTTACAGCAGAAAGCATTTCTTCCTCCTTCTTTAGCATCTCTAGCAGATCAAAAGCCTGAAATGTAGTGACATGGCAATCAGAAAAAAGCAGTGCAAAATATGAGTATACCATTACTGTGATTTAGGAACTTGTAAATGTAAAATATACCAACCTTACAAATAGCCAACGAGATAGCAGTAAGCCAAGCCTGAAAATTTTAGAAAAGAATGAGATTAGAGAATCAATAAAATCACACGGTAAAGAAACACGACAAAACTATACCACAAAAGGAAAAAGAAGCAATCTTCTGAGATCTCAAAATGGATGGCAACTAACCTCCCTTTCTTCCTCTCCGTCGTCATCCAACAATTCTTCCTCTCCAGCTTCAACAGGAGTGGACAAGGCAGCTGCTCTTGTTGAACGGCCACGCCGCTCCTTGCGCTCCTTTATTTCCAAAAGTTTTGATTCTGCAGCTCTTTGGCGCTTGAACCGAGCAATCTGAGAAGATAAACAAAGTAAGCAACTGCAATCTGCCTACAGCACATTATCTGGAATTTTTAATTTGCACAAATACAATTGGACTAACAACACAATTCACTGGGATGACATCTTTATGAAAATTGTAATAAAATCGAAATTCATGTTTTCCAGATGTCCAAATAAATGGAAGCTACCTTTCGGGCTCTTTGATCTACAAAAGCATTTGGACCAGCTTGTGCAGAGGTTTCCAACTCATCCTTCGGTGTGAGTTCCATGGCCTCACAAAATGAAAGGAACTCCTACAAAATGTCAGCCCTCAATAAATTCATATGCATAAAAGACAAAAAACCAAAGTTTTGAAAAGAACTACCCAAAAAGAATAATCATGCTTAAATTCTTGACAGCTTGTTGATATATAAGCTTCAAAATATATCATAATAAGAATAATTATTTACCTTCAATTTTGCCTGGGAAGCCTTCAGAATTTGAATCCTGTCATTCTGTGCTATTTTTTCAATCATCTCACCCAGATAATATGGCACCTGATGATCATTAGAAACAGTCACTACTAATGACATCAAGACCTAAGTTTCATCTCATAAAAATCACAGTTTGCTCATTCTTTGTTATGAAGTGACCAAATTTCTTTTCTCAAGTATCTACAGGCATTTAACAATTTGATGAACATCAAGATTTTTTTCTGGGTAACAATTTGTAAACTAATAATATAGCCTCTTATCATTCTAGACTTCTCTTGGCGGCAAAATATAACATTGCATTTAAAATATATAGTGTTGACAATCAAATAAACATCTAAAAACAAAACTATACCAGAATATATTTGAGATTGGTAGTGCTGATATCCTCTTTGGTCTCATTTGTTGAGAATAACCCAAGCTTGCCTATCATGTCCTCACACTTCGCCAAAGCTTGGCATCCTTTCCTCACAACATCCTGTACCAATCAAAGATCAAAATCAATCATATTCAACCCAGGATTAAACCTGACAAATGTATGCACCAACATACCTGGTCACAAACAGAATCTGTTGCTCTCTGATGGATCTTCTGAGCTTGTTCAAAGAGTGCAGGTAACGGCAGCTCATCCATTTTATAATCACTTACCAAGCTAATGATCAAAAATCTAAAAAATTCAGGATGAGTCAGCATTGATGACTTAGTTTTGAAATTTTTTCTTGAATTTTTATAGTTACTAAAGCTAGGAAAGTATGATGCTATTTACACTCATAAAATTTCTCTCCAGAGTCATTACTAAATGCATAACTAAAACTATATCCAGTTGATTTTCATAATTTCAAAAATGAACTCATTTAACAACTCAATTCAGTTGAAAAGTATAACTAAAATAAAATTTAAACCCTTTTTTTTTCAAAAATTGATAAAAATCATCATAAGAATTAATTCTTTTAATATCTACATAGCTAACAGAGATTTTTTTTTTGTTTGATCGTACATTTTCATTCAATTAATTATTTATCTATTTTAATTATATTTTGTATGGAAGTATATTTGGATTAGGAAGACAAATAAAATATATCTTTCAAGTTAAAAAATTAATAGTAGGGCATGCTTAGAACATTGTGTGAAGAATGTTATTTGGCTGCATATAGCCTTAACCTAAAGACAAAGGATTACATTTACTGTAGAGCAACACAAAGATATTTACTCATGCACAAGAGGAAATTTATAAAATAGAGAGTAGTGCAATAGCAGCCTCCCAACGCTACTACCCAGCAAAAAACTAGTTCCCCAATCTGATAGCTTTGAATTATTTTCCTAAAAAACCATTAAAAAATTGGATGTTCTCCTTAAGTACCTGCATTCTAGCAATCCTTAGCCCTTGAACTTACCTCCAATTTTCTTTGACAGGAAAAAGAGGAGGAAAGGAAAAAAGACAATCTGAGGCCAAGAGGTAGCCCCTGCCCCAGTAACACACCAAAATCATAAAATTGAATAAGATTGACTAGCTGCAGGGTTTCATTACTCTTTAGTAAACCAACGAGAACTTGTTACACCTAAACGTCTGATGAGCTATAGTCCTAAAAGTTTGACAGTTCACGTTATAAGTCACGTATGGAATTTCACAACTCTTCTAGGTTTCTCTAACAAGGCATCATCTACTGGGAAAAAAAAAAATTGCTCCCACAACTCCAATCCAACCATTATAAATTATTTGTAATATGGAACTTTGAAATAATAAAATTATTATGCAATCCTGTGAGCTTTAACTTACCATTTTTCAGAATCCAAAACATATTTAGTATAAACTCTAAATCTAAAACAAGTTCCGAAATTCAAAAGAACAGATACAATACTCTATTAGAAAAAAGTAAATCAAACTAACAAACTAATCTAATTATTAAATATAATAATCAAACAACAACTTGATTCAATTGGAATTAGGGCTTACACAGGAAAGTAGAAATGAAAGAATTAAAAGTTAAAACCCTAAAATAAAATATTATTGATAATAGTTAAAACTTATAATCACCTTGAGCCGTGAAGTTGGATTTAAAGTGAATCAGAGTTGTCGAGAGCTTCGGAGCGTCAGTGGAAGAACGAGAAAGAGAGAGAATTTGTGCGGAAGAGAGGGAAATTTTTCTGGGAGCTTCTGGATTCAAAATTTGACTACCTATTAATATATGGGTTTTAATTTTCCCTTTTTTTTATATATTAAATAAAAAAACCACTTCATGTAAAGTTTGTCAAAAAAAATAGCTACGTCGATTTTGTACTCGTAAAATAAATAAATAAAAAAATTCCGATAATATATAATTAAATATATAAATAATATTTCATTAGATAATTTAATATTATTTTATTTTTAATTTAAAAATAAATAATAATATTTTATTCAAATTTTAGTTTAATCTCAAAATCATACCCACAACAGATGAAAAATTCAAGCACTCACCTATAAACTAATTGTCATTACAATTTTAATTGTAAGTAAGGATAAAATAGTTATTCCACCACTAAATACTAAATTTTTAAAAGTTAATATCATTTTTCTTTTTAAGTTTTAAAACTAACTTTTCACCCAATTCTCAAAGTTTGAAAAGTTTAGATTTCACTCATATAATTTATTTAGTTTCTCCAACCACTATCATTTTGATCATTGACTAACGTTTTTCACCTATCTTTCAAGTCTAATGACGAAGGACAGTCACCCAACCAACACAAAGGATGATAATCGTTGCCGTCACGTTTGAATGATGCAACGAAAAACGATGTTTCATCGTGTTGTCATCTGGATGACTTGAAAAAGAATGACAAAATATCATCCTTTGTCCTGTCTTCTAGATATGAGTATGACGATCATTGTCCTTCATGATAGTTGGGTGACTGTCTTTTGTTGTTAGATGTAGAAGATATATGGAAAGTATTAATCGATGGCTAAAATGGTGGTGGTCGGAAACAAACCTTAAGAGTGAAATCTGAATTTTTCAAACTCTTAGAATATGTTAAAATATTAATTTTAAAAACTGGGGGGCAGGGGAGGGGGGGAATGATATTAACTTTTAAAATTAAGGATTTAGTGGTAAAATAACAATTTTACCTTTGTTTATAACTAAAAATTGTAATGACAGTTAGTTCATAGAAAAGTGATTGAGTTTTTCATTTGTTGTATAGATGTTTTTGAGATTAAGATAAAATTTAAAGGGGAAATAATCATTTGATATAATTTAAAATCACTCAATTACTAATGACTAATCATATATATATTAAATTATGTATTTAAAAATGTATACATATATTTCAATTAAAAAATAACTTATAATCACCACTGGGTTTTGTTTTGACAAAATTACCCCAAGAAATAAATTGAATTTCGAATCATTCTCGTTGGATTTATTCATTGATTTAAAGATTTCTCTTCTATTCTATTCAATGTTTCAAAGATGTGCATTGATTTTGATTTCACAAAATAAGAAAAAAAGTTCAGCTGGGATTGTTTATTTGTTACATAGGACAAATTTTAAGATAAATACTTATTTTAATGCAAATATTTAATGTTTTAACAAAGTTAAGGGTTTAGGTTTATAAATTAAATTTGATAGATTTGATTATTGTTTTGGTGATTATGCAAATCCAAACTGCCTTGGCATACATATAATGGTAGACCCAAAAATAAAATTTAAAGGGGTTAATATTAGAATAGTATAAATAAATTTTAAATAAAAAATATAAATATTTGTTTTAATAAAAATTTATTAACTAGTATATTTATAATTATCATCAATATGATTTCATTTTTTGAAAATATTGTAAAATGACTTTATTATTAATACTATCTAATACATCATTCTCTATATAAGCAATTAGGATTGGACTCGAATCAACTTGATTCGATCTCAAAAGTTGATTCGATTCAAATTTATTTAAAAGTGAATGATTTTAATATGTTCAAATCTTAATTGAAATCAAACTTAAATGTATTTTTTAGTTTCGGTTGAAAATTTTTAAAATTATTTTTTTCAATTTATTTTGAAAAAACCCTTAAACTTTACTAAACCCGACCATGCACACCTTTAAAAATAACCTCAATGTAATTTTATTTTTATAGTGTATTGTAAAAATTGTTCTATTGGAATTTTTTACAGAAGTGTGTTGAAATTTTTAATACTTTTATTTTGATCAAATGGACTAGGAGTAGAGCACTTTTTTTTTTCAAAATGGAAAGAGAACACGTTATATTATACAATTGAAAATTGAAACTAATATAAGGGGCAAATTTTAACTTTCTTAAACTTAAAACTAATGTTAGAGAAAAATTTTAACTTTTCTAAATTTGAAATTAATACAATTGCAACAAATATTACACAATGGAAACATTAGACACACTTTTAGATTTTTTTTTAAAAGTCAAGGGTGGTCAAGTGACCCCCCTTGACTCCCCCTGCATCCGCTAGTGTATACATATGAAATCGATTTAGTTCTTATTAAAGTTTAAGGTGCCACACATTGGTTATATATTGTGTAACTAGCCATATTCCCGCATGCCTTTGACTTCCCTTCTCATAGTGTGGTATGTATGTTTACAAGTTTTATGTAGTTCTAAAGAGAAATAAATTAATTCCAAAGATCTTGATCGTCTTACCATTTTGATTTCCTCGTAGGCTAAGAATTAGTATGCATTGGAGTTAGAGAGTAGGGGATCTTTGCACGATAAATTGGGTTGAACAACATTGTATGTGTCATTCAACCCATGAGGAATTGGTGTAAATTCTACTCTTCTTTTTCCTTGGTGACAACACCACAAACACAATTTAAACAACAACTCTCTATATGGTTTAGCAAAACGAGCAAGTTGTTGTCATAGAGCTTTCATTTTAGCATAGTATAAAGAGATCGACATGTATCTTTGTCGAATATTTGAGAGCTCTTGTTTTAATTCTTGAATTCGAGTCCATTTTTTTAAGAAAAACACTTCTCTAACTCTTTCCAAATTCTTAGTATTGTGTCATGGTGTACAACGCTTTTGTGGAGCTTTTCATTGAGTGGGTTTAAGATCCATGATATAACCACACAATTACAAATGAACAAATCTTCTTCATTTGGATCCCCAGCTAGCACTCTCAACAATCAATTAATCCACGAATCCGCTTTCATACTTTGAGAGTAAAACATTCATAATAAACCTTCTCTAAATCGAGTAATTTGTTCCTTTCAAAGGGTGAGAAACCCATCGATCTTCCTTGATTTTGGGTATTATTGAGTATTTATATGTGATTACTAATGTTACTAACCATATAATTTTTTTTGCTATACTTCATGAGATACTCTTGTTTAAGTTAGATTAAGTTGGTAAAGTTATCAATCTAGTTATAACTTTCTAAAAAGAAACAATATGAATCTAACAATTATATTAGACTAATAATAATATTATGTAACATGTAAACAGTTGTAACTTGGTTTCTTTGTGCTTGCATTATTGATGTGATGGAAGGTAAAAGTAGCACGGAAAATTGGTGAATGTCAAATTTTTAAGCTAGCTTATGGGTTCATAATTTATAAAAAGGAAAAAAATGAAAGTACTTTGGATTCTGTAGAGTTGACGTTAACTTATGAATATATATATTTTTTTCATATAATTGTATAAACTGTAAACTCCTAAACAGGTGAAGACACTGTGGAAACAATACTTTATTCTGATGATCTGATGAATTAAGTAATGTGTTGAAATGTTATTTTCTTCATTCATTTTTTCCTTTTTATAATTTCAAATGTCGACCAATCACCAGGAATCTAGTGTTTTTGCTTCCCTTTACAGCAATGGCCTGAGCCGAAGAAGAAAAAGCAAGTGGGGTTTCAATGGAACAGTCTTTTCACTGAAATCCAGGGAACAAACAATTCTTTTATGAGTGCAGAAGCACTTCTTTTCTGATTTTGCAGACCTATACACGTGTAAAAACTTCTGCTTTTAACTTTCTATGGCCTTGGAGAACTCCACGTCCCACATGCTGCCACAAGTTTTACCCTGTTAGATGCAGCTGGTGTGCCCAAGATCTTCAATGAAAGCCTGCTGCAACATTCCTCTCCATAAGTTACCACTTGTTGTTTCTCGGAAATTTGTGGCTTTGGTTTCTTCTCTCTTGAACTGTAAGTTTTGATTTCTACTTTATGATCTTGACCATACATGCTATCGTGTATTGGGTATTTTTTTGTTCCCTAATTATGTCTCTGCATTATTTGTACTACTACTAGGTATTTCTGTCTGTATCTATGAAATAATTTTAATAGCCCTTGTCTTCTTCTAATTAAAGTTTGTGTTGTTGAAGCAATGTCAAGAGAATCCCAAAATTTCAGTTTTTTCTTGAAATTTATTCTAGGAGGAGAAGCAAAAGTATGAGAAATGATTGAGAAGGAGGTTTCCGAGTCATGTTTGGTTGTTTCTGAAGAGAAGAGCGATAGATTGTATCCAATATATTTTGGGGTTTCTTTTGCTTTGTTTGCTTTAAGGCTTTTATCAAGTTCTGGCAAGGAAGATGAGAAATGGTCTGAGTTGCATGATAAAATGCTTCAAGGAAGTGCTCAATTGTTGGGATTGCTTGTGTGGAGAGTCCAAAGAGAGGGCGCTATTGGGCACAAATGTGAGGTTCTTCATAAGCTTGAGACTGCTGAAAGGAAGATTGTTGAGTTGAAAAAGTTGAGAAGCGAAGACGCAAAAGCTAATGAGAAGGTTGTTAGTATTTTTGCTACACATGAGCAGACCTGGTTGAACGAAAGGAAGAAGCTCCACCAACATATTGGAGCTCTTACGAATGAAGTAAGGGTGTTACAAAAAAAAAAGGATGAAACTGTTTCGGAATTGAATGAAAAATTGAAGGAAACTGAGATTTTGGTGGAGTCTAAGGATAAGATGTTGGAGGAGGAGGAACAAAAAAGGAAGGAGGTACAAGAGAAGCTAACAAAAGCAGAAAGTATTGCGGAAGATTTGAGAGAAGCTGCAAAGCAAAGGGCTCAAGATCATTCCACTGAGATTAGGAAGCACAAAGCTGCTTTTATTGAACTTGTGTCGAACCAACGGCAACTTGAAGCAGATCTGGGTCGAGCACTAAGGCAAGTTGAAGCTACAAAACAAGAGCTTGATTCAGTCTTGGAGCAGAAGAGGGAGTCAGTTTTGTTGGCTCAGAAACTATACATGGAAATTCTAAAGATGCGCAAGGATTTGGACCAGAAAGACAAGGTTTTGTCAGCAATGCTGAGGAAATCTAAATTGGATACAAATGAGAAGCAAATGCTTATAAAGGAGGATAAATTATCGAACGTGAAGAAGAAGCAAGCTGAACTGGAAACAGAAAGATTGAAGACAGCATCCGAGTCTAGACACGAGAGACATTCATTGAGAAGTATGTTTGTGAATCAAGTCAATTCGCGACTAGATGCTTCCTTCAGTGCAAGAGGATCATCTCACACTGGAAAGATCAGACAAGAGCCCACTGATTATGTTCTTGGGCATCCTCAGCTGAAAAATGACCTTGATGTTTTGTCACCGCCTTCTGATTACTCTTCAGGAGAAGGAAGTGTGGAATTAGGTAAGAAAACTACATGATTCGATACTTGAGCCAGCACTAAAGCCTGTTTTGATGTTCATAGTTTTCCAGAATTTTTTCTCTGGATTCTTTTTTGATCTGTGTTTTAATTCTCTAATTTTACATTTGAATTCCTGGCAACAGATGTCAAAAGATTGGAAGGTTCGGTTTGCTTGGAAGAAGAGAAGTATGCAACTGTAACTGAGAGGAGGCATCTCTTGGAACTAGAGGCTTTTGCTGAACAATTGAGAATGAAAGATGAAAAATTAGAAGGTTTTCGATGGCGGTTGCTGAGCATGGAAATCGAATCAAAGCAGCTGCAGTCCCACATTGAAGGACTGAACAAGGAGATATCACAGCTCAGGCATAACAATATCAAATTGGAAGCCATATTATTGGAGCGTGAAGAAGAATTAAGTTTTCTGAAAGAGCAATTCTTGTCCAAGTTAATACCTTTTGGTTGTGAAAAGACCAGCGTAAACTCATCTCTGGATGATCCAGCATTAACCCATGATGCCATTGGTTCCAAAGTCAAGATCAAAAAGAGAAGACCAGCAGAGGAGCAAGAAAAAAGAACAAGTTCAATGGAAAGACCTCAAGAGAAAGATATGGAGGTAAAGGAAGAAAACCCATCTCATAAGCCCAAAAATGTGACAGTCCAATCTCCTGAAAAAGAGTTTGAAGAAAATAAGGCTGCAACAATACATAATCCAATTCAGGAGGAGAATGTGAGTCTGGTGGGGGTTGACACAGCTGAAAAGGCAACATCGTCTAACCCGTCCATGATCAAGACCAAAAATTCTCAATGGAGATTGGATCTTCATGCTCTTGGAGTTTCTTACAAAATCAAGAGATTGAAGCAGCAACTTCTTATGCTTGAGAGGTTGACCGGAAAAAGTGGCGAGGATACAGAAAGAAACGAAAATGGAATGAAGGGCTTGCTATTGTTGATGTCTTTGGTAAATAAACAAGCAAATAGATACCAGTCCCTTCAGGGGAAGACCGATGATCTTTGCAAGCGTATGGTAAGCACCCCAGACATTCTGATTGACTTGTGCAGGGCAAAGTTTGCTCATTTACATGTTTTTCCAGGCATGTTTGTTCCATTCAGGGATAAGAGCTTTGAAACTCATTTGTACCTGCTAACTTCATGACGAGACAACTTCATTTCTTGGTTGAACTTGTGATCATTTCTGTTGTTTCTTCTTCTGATTTTCAGCATGAGACCAATCTAGACAAGGGTCGAGGGGATTTGAGTACTGCAAGGAAGAAAGGAGAAACTAAAGCACTAGAGCTTTTCTTGGAGGAAACCTTCCAGCTACAGCGGCACATCGTTGCAACAGGACAGAAGTTGATGGAAGTTCAATCCAAGATTGCGTCTGGTTTTGCTGAGTTCGCAGAAGAACTTGACAAGTCTGCCTGCTTAGACAAGAAGCGGTTTGCTGAGAGTCTAAAAACTCTCTTTCAGGAGGTCCAAAAGGGTTTTGAAGTTCGGATATCTCGAATCATTGGAGACCTTGAAGGAACTCTAGCTTGTGAGGGGATGATTCATTTGAAGAGGTAATTGTGAATGCAGTAAACTTGAAATGTGGTCAAATAAAGGTTAGAATGGTATGACATGATTCATACTTGTGTTGATTTTTGTAGTTAATTTTGTACAAGAATAATAAATAAAACTATGCGTATAAATAAATTATACAAATTTATTTTTACAAATTAAAAAGACAACTTGTGATTCTCATTAATGATATGTATTTTCATTATGGTTGTACTTATAATTTCTAAAATCTTTGCTGAACTTCTTCACCTTTGTGACAATTTGGGCATCTCAACTTCCATACTCTAATTTGAGAATAATCATCTATTGAGACTGCATCTTTATGTATAGTTAAAGCATGTAATTTTATGAGCACAACATTAAAACTCAAGTGTTTTTTTATACCATAAAAATCATCAAATGCAATGAAAATATACAGAATTGAAGACCAATTCTGAGCATCTTTACATTTGTCTTTCTTAAATGTTTGTTTGCCCTATTTTACAGCTTTCAATGGCTTGTTTCCAGTACTTGTACCATTGTGATCTCTCTTTGTAAATTTGTTAGGGTTCAGAATATAATGATAGTTAAGATACCACGTTAGAAGGCCCATAATGGTTTCAAAGACAAATGACATGTTACCTGTTTCTATTTCTACACTTGAACGCCAAAAACATGCTTGGAAAAAAAAAAAAAAAAGGCCAAAGCCAGATAATAAACTGTTACTATAGCTGTTGACTTGGCCAATCCATTGTAAACCATAAACGCCAGTCTTTTAGAATGCCGGCATTAATAGTATCATTATTATTTTTTTAACTCGGATCTCATCTACTTAGTGTGGTTGGATCAGTCGAAGAACGATTTGACTCAACGAAGATTTACTCCTTTAAAAAAAGCCTGGCAAACCGGTTTTGTGTGGGAAAAATCCATAGTAAAAATGACCAAGTCTTTGGTCTCCATTGCCAGATGGTATGCCATGCAATTGTATACTGAAGAAGATATCGATGATGAAAAGCACACAACACTTTCCAATATTTTGGCCACATCGCTAATTCCAGCTGCATAAATATTTTCTCATAAGATTGTAACCTTCACTGCTTTATCTAATTAATTTGTTGCAGAAATGAGCCGGCTTTGGTAGTTTCACCCAGACTTCTAACTGAAACCCAACAACACTCTTAACCGTTACAAACTTTAACTCATTTGGGTATTGTGTATCACATTTGTTACGGTTACAATAGGTATTAGTATTTTTTGATATGATATAATATAAATAAAATATATAAATATTATAAAATATATCAAATGAATATTATATAATGAATATATCATACGATATAATATATATTAAAGATATAAAATAATATACATTTTTAAAAAAATAATGATATAATATGTGTATATGAAAATTTTTAAAATTTTAAGAGTGTTTTTGATAATTTTTAAAATGATTATACATTCGTTATAATTTTTTAATATTTTATTTTTTAAAAGGCTTATTATATAATATAATGTAAGATACATAATATGAGAAAGTAGGTTTTCGATGTATTATTCAACTATCATAATGTTTTTTATATAATTTTAGGTGAAAAAATATTATTCGTGCTAATTAAGGACGAAAATGTGCATTTAGGGTAAATCATGTGGGAGAATGTTATTTTCTCAACAACTTAAAATCAAAACTACCATTAAACTAGTGATTAGGATAAATAATGAAGATGAAGATCAATTCAACAAGGACAGAAACGACATATGACCGTTGATGGTCCTTATCACCCGATCAAAAGTCATCCAAACTTAATTTCCAACTGTGGGTCCAACTCCAATCTCGCACTCTCTGTTACATATTTATTTTGTATGAAATTAAACTCCACATTTTCTCGTGAAGAAGAAGCGCCAGGAGCGTTTTCGTTACCTTCACATTTCACATTCATCACCTTCCTCTCCATAAATCCCCATCTTCAAACTCCCTTCAACTCCAACATTGAAATTTTCCCGAGAAAATCACTGAGAAAATGGATTCTAAACCTGATTTTAGTTTTAATGATCCATGTTCTACACCAAAACTGCCTTTGTTTTCATTTTCATTTCCGATAAGCAAGGGTCAAGAGCCACCGGGGATGTTGACTCCACCGCTGAACATCCCGGCGTCGATTCCATTTCAGTGGGAGGAAGTTCCGGGGAAGCCGAGAAAAAGTTACGTCACTCAGCCTAAGCCTCAGCCAGCCAGTGCGCGGTGCCTGGAACTTCCCCCGAGGCTGTTATGTGAAGCGAAAATGGTTAATATTCCGTCGCCGACCACCGTACTGGACGGACCAGACGTAGGCCGGTCTCTGTCTTATACGCTGTCGTTTCGGAGAGGATGGTCTATGAGGAGGGAGAATAAGGAGAGGGTTTCGTTTGCGTCAAAAAGGTGGGGCAGCTTCAAGAAAAATAAGGAGACTGTTGGGGGAAGATATTCTGACATTTCAGCTTCTACCGCGTCAACCGAAGTCGGTGGTGGTGGCAGCGGCGACGGTGGAAGGGTGAAGATAACAAGAATGAGGAAGAGATCAGTGAGTTTTTTAAGTCTTAAGTCTCACACAAGTTCATCACGTATGTGGGTAAGCAAAGTATCTAATTTCAGCTCTATTAATATTTATTTTTATTTTTATCAATTTTATGATTTTTTTAATCTATAATTAAGAAATATGTTTAAAATTTGTTGAAAAAAAAATATTCTTTACTTTACATGCATGTTTTTGTGATTGTATCATGATATCTTTGTTCAAAGTTTTAACTTTTTTTCTCTCATTTTAGCATATTTTCTACTCTTTCAATCAACTTAAATGGATATAAAAATATTTATTTTCTTGTTTTAAACTAGTTGAGAGTTGAAAATAAAATATAAAAATTTTAGTTTTCAATACTTAGATTAATTTGAAAGCTTATAAAGGATAGAGATTCAAAAATATTGTAACTATAAATATTAAAATTAAAAATATAATTACTCTGATAACTTTTAAAAAGAATTTCAATTAATACTTCCTCTAAAATTTTCGAAGGTTTGTATTTCAATTAGTAGAAATATCTTTATTATTTTATTTTAAAAATTATTATATAAAAATAAATTAACAAAAAATAAAAATAACCTTTTTTAAAATCTAAGTTATAGAAGAAACCTTTTATTTTCTTTTTTTCACCTTTACTCTTTCCCTTCTTTTTATAAATAGAAGTGTTTTCGTGGTAGAAATTTTATATCTAGGGTGAACTGTAATATTTGAGATTTTTTTTAAATTTTAAAGGTTATTAGAATTTCAAAATTGAACATAATGTAATAATTTATGGTTATGAATGTCATATTATAATAATTAGGGTCATATAATAACTTTAAAATATTAACAAATTTAAAGATTAATTTGTGAATTTTTAAATATTTTTAAAAATTAAATTATTATATTTAAAATATTTAAATTTTATCAAAAAAAATTTTAATTATAAAATTATTATTTTATTCTTATAATTTTATTTTTTCATAAAATTTGATTTATATTCTTTACTAAAATGTTTTTAAGTCAAACCTTCTTGAAAATAATGCTATCTACTCTCTTAGAATTAATTATCAATTAAATTTACTTTGACCAGCTTGCAAAATAATAATAATAATAATTATTATTATTATTATTATTATTATTATTAGTATTATTATTAATGAGACTGACCGTTGAATTTTCTGGTGCGTGTTGAAAAAGTGGTTTGATTTCTTAGTGAAAAAAAGTTTTGATTAATGTTATAATTAAGTTAATTATGTAATTAAATTTTGTGGTGAAGTGTAGGCAAGCATTTGTGAAAGCTTTAAACAGGCGGTCCCATGGAGACGAAGATAAAACAAGTTGAGAGAGACGGAGTCTGATAAGGTTAATTAATTTCAATCTTGTTTAATTTTGTATAAATTTTTAAATAATTAAATTTTGTAACGTCTTTGATGTGTGAACTTATTATAAGATATACATGATAACGCTAATTTTTTTTTAGCATACACTAGTTCTATATTTATATTAATCTACTTATAAAAAAAATTAAGTTATATAATTGCTTCTTAAAGGGTCTGAAAATCGTTTTTATTAATTCAAAAGTACCAGCCAAGATTTGGTAAAATCTCAAATTTATACTCATTAACTTTTAAAAATCTAAATCTCTACGTTTCCATTAAAATTCAATATTAAAGTTAAGGATAAAAATGTTATTTAACTAAAAATATTTAAAAAACTAAAACTTTATCAAAATTTCTTTTTATGTTAAAAAATTTAACATTTTTTTGTCACTCAATAATTGAAAAATGATTATTTCTCTTTTAAGGTTTAAAGTTGACACCATTTTCAATGGGTGTCATCGTCTTTGGTCGTGTTCTCTCTTTCTTCGTCTGAGACAAAGACGGTCAAAGTCTAAATAGAGTAAGATCAAGAGGAAGAGAGAACATAGTAGAAAATGACAATGGCTACCGAAACCCAAAAGTAGTGATAGATAAATACCCTATAAGGAAGTGATCACTTTTTAAGCTTTAGATAAAAAAAAAAATTATTAGATTTTTAAACTCACGAGAAAATATAATAAATTTTTAGTTTTTTTCAATATTTTAAACTAAATTACATTTTTATTCTTAATTCTAATAATGAATTTTAACATAATAATATATATTTAAATTTTTGAAAATTAACATATATAAGTTTGAGATTTCATCAAACCAGGGAGAGAATAAGTCTTTTGGCTATTCAAAAACAATTTGAAGAATTTCACATCTTTTTTACGTTAAAAAAAAGGATAAATGTGTCAATACATTTTACAATTATATTATTAATAAAAAAATTAAAATAAAAACATTTATTTTTCTTGCAAGGCCAAAGGACTATTTTCCATCTAAGTTTCAGTCTAATATCAAAAACACACATGCGATAGATTAAAAAACTCAAACACCTAATTATGTATTAACTTATGTTAGAGTTTTGAATTAGAAACAAGAGTAAAATTGTTATTTTACTTTAAACCCTATAAATTTATAAAATTCCCCCCCCCCTTCCCACAATTTAAAAATTAACAATTTTTTCTCATAATTAAATTTTGAAGATTTCCCTTCCTCTTAGGGTTTTGATTTTCCAACAAAACCTCTCCTTCTCCGAAAACTAGTACTATCCGATCATCGTCTTCCTTCTTCCAGACCACCCAGCTTTTGTCCAATGCTCTAAGGGTGACAAATCTTGACCAATGTCTCTCCATTTTTTTAGCAAATTGTCTCCCCTTCTTTTTCACAATTTGTCTCCTTGGCATCGTCCAAGCGTCTTTTGTCATCGTCCCAACATCTCTCGTAGTTGTTCAACATCATCTCATCGTCATCGTGGTCAAATCAAGAGTTGTGGCTGAGATCGATGAATTGCATGACATCACCCTTACATCTTCCAAATGTGATAAATGGGTGGTCATTTGAGTGTTAATCGAAAGATGGGTGGTTGTCCTTTCTTCTTCTTCGGTTGTCGATAAAAGATGGGTGGAGAAAGCAGACTCTGATCGCCAGAGAAAAAACCCTAAAAATTTCAAACCCTAGAAGAAAAATTGTGACTTTTTAAAAGTTGAGATTTGAGATGAAAAAAATGAGATAAAATCATATATTTTTTAATATTATTGTTAAAATGATTATTTTAACTTTGTCTCTTGAAACAAATTCTAATAGAATTAATCTATGGATAAATGTTTGAATTTTCAAATTATCATGAGTGTGCTTTTGAACTTTCGTTAAAATTTATATAGGAAATAGTCCTTTGCCCTTCTTGCAATGGGTTGCCAGTAGGCCTGGAAAACAGGTTAGGCTTACCAGATTTTGAGCTGGCTCTAAGTCCATATAATTATTTTATTATTCCTTAAAAATGCATAACGATAATGGCTTAGGAATTAATTGAAGAAGAATTTATGAAAGGCAGACTAAACAGTTTACCTACAAATATGCTTCATAATCATACACTTTTATATTTTTTTTCCCTAGGTGCACCTCCATTACCGATTTATTCAAAAGGCTAAATGACTATTCCCCCCACTCTAAGGTTGGATGTAAACTCAATTTTTCATCTAGTAATTTTTAAAAATATAAATATTTATTATTTTATTAAATTTTATTATTATTATCAGAAGTAAAATCATTATTTAATAAAAATATTTAAAAAAATTATAAACTCATCACATTTTCCCCCATGTTTAAAAACTAACAATTTTCTTTCATCTTCCCCTCATCTAAGTTTGAAAAATCACTATTTTCTCTTTAGGGTTTGTATTTCCTCTCTTGTTGCTTCTCTGACGATTGAACCTGACCAACCTCCTCTCTCCCATCTCTCAAATGAGGATGAATTGTCGACCAACAAAAGGTTAACTGATGATTCACTAGCGAGGATCCATGCGTCGCATAGATCATGTTGGCCAACCCATAGATCACTCGGACGAAGACTTAAATTTTTCACACTGATATGAGGTGACAAGAGGTCAGCCAACAATTTGTCCTCATTTGGAAGATGGGAGAGTGGAGGTTAATTGACTCTAATTGTTGGAGAAGCAGTAAGGGAAAAATACAAACTTTGAGAGAAAATAGTAATTTTTTAAACTTTAAGGAAGAAAAAAAATAAAAAAAATTATTAATTTTTAAACTTAAGATAAATGTGATGAATTTATAATTTTTTAGAATATTTTTATTAAATAATATTTTCATTCAAGATAATAAAAATAAAAAAAATTTTAAATTTTTAAAAATTACCTAACAAAAGTTGAGTTCACACGAAACCTTATATAGGAAATAGCCGTCTGGCCTATTCCAAAAAAGAATTCTCGTTAGCAGCTTTAATAATTACAAAGTCACCTCATAAATTAAGCTGACAAATTTGAACGACCTAAGAGTAGGTAGAATTAGTTTTTTAAAAACTTTCGATACCAATTTAAATGATTTATCAATATTTTTAAAATTGAATCATGCTTTGTTTGGTAGGGGGGACAATCTAATCCAACCTATGGTTAGACTAATTGATTAATTATTAGATTAATTAATTGTATAAAAATAATATTTAAATTAATTTTATCTAATTTATTATTAAATATATAATCAAAAATATTTTGATATTAAAATAAATTTGTTTGATATTATAAGTAAGTTCTTGGGTTTAATTAATAATATTTTTTTTATAATTTTTTTATGTTAACCAGGCAACCTCAGTTTTTTATTAGTCTAATTGAAGTTTAATTTAATCCAAAGCAGTTTAATTTTAAAAATAGTTTTCAAATAAATCAAGAATCAATCAATTCGGTCCAATTTCAAAACTATGTAATTAATACAATCGAGACTACTTAATAAATATCGACTAATTTTTTAATACAATTTATAAGAATGTAAAGAGTTGATGCAAATAATCAATATAAATAAAATAACATAAAAATTTAATTGATTCGAAAAAAAGATATATAGTGATTCAGAGTAACTCAACCTATATCTACTCTTAAAGTACTCTACCAATATTTGATTGACAAAACTCTAACCAAGTTTTTTTTAACAATACAAGTAGCTTCCAAAAGTGTTATTAACATTACAAATACTAAGAGATCAAATTTTTACACTAAAAAAATTATTTAGTTCTAACAAGAGTGAGATTTACTCTTCCACTGCACAAATTTATACAAATTTGAAAAAGGAAATTTGGACAACTCCCTTGTTTTGTCCTGAAAACAAGATTTGGACAAAATTATTGCCAATATTATATGGAAAGTTGAAATTTGACAAATTGTAGCATGTCACTGTTGACATTTATTCTTCCATAATTTCTATAGGTAAGTATGCTTGCAACTATTTATATGCATTTCACCATACAACCTACAATTATGCTGACATTTCAATTAACCTGCAAGAGCTTTGAAGTGGCATTTCGTTGTCTTTTAGGTTTTACTAAACATTTGATTGATTGATTGATTTTCTCCTAGAATTTTATTAGATAACCAAAAACGAAATATTAAACTCAATAAATTAATAGTTACAGATAACCCGTGGGTTTATTCGTATCCGTAAGGCTAGATAACCAAACGTTTTTTTACCTATACCCATTTTTAGGTTAAATCTAGGGTGGTAAAATGTTATTTACTTTAAAAAATATTAGTGATGTTTTATGTCCAAAGGCATATTGTAACTTGAAGGAATTATATTTATAAATGCAAAGTGTGAAAACAGTATAATTAGATCAAAGATTGTCAAATATAATTGTGAAAATAATTATATTTATAAACTTTTGTGGATTTTTTTTATTATTCTTATAAATATGGTTTAAGAAAAAAAAAGTTTAGATAAGGAAAGATTCTTGTATTCTGAAAATCTTATCCACAAAATAATTTCTAGCCAATTTGAGAGAAAATAAGTGATTTTACTCTTAATTACCCCAAAAAAAAAAGATTTTACTCTTTGGAAAAAAAAAAACAATATTTTAATTAACATGTTTGCCAAGTCCTTAGATTCTAAAAAACAAAAATTAGAATTTATAAACTCCATTTTCTTACATAAATTTACATAATTTTTTAAATTATTAGATGAATAATAGATTGTATTTAAATTATAAAATAAAAATTGTGCCATAATTAGTATACAAAAATTGGTATACTTTAGTTCTTCCAAATTTTGGTGTCTGTTTTTTCAACTCGCTCAAAGTCACAAGCGGTCCCAAACAAGAAATAATACCATCACGTGGATGAAAGTGTGAACTGAATTGGTGGTAATATTTGCCTTTGACCGAAACCGCCCCACTACGTGACAGCCGACCATCCTACGTGGCATTAACCACTCTTTACCTGACACGCGTCACCGACCATCCTCAGACTTGCTTAATAAAAGACGGGCACAGAAACCAACTCCTTCCTCTCTTCTCTCCTATTCTATTCTCTTCCTCTGCAATCACAGGCGTTTCCATAAAAACGATGCCGTATTGCGAGGTTCGCAAAGAGCAGAGCGGTGATTCTTCCGACGGAGCTTCACTCAACAATGGGATCAAGATTTTCTACAGAACGTACGGCAGCGGCCCCACCAAAGTCCTTCTAATCATCGGTATGGATTTTAAATATGATTCATTCTCGTTTGATGGAATTGTGATTGAAAATATTGGATTAGTGATGAAATGAAATGAACTGTACAGGATTGGCTGGGACGCATGATTCATGGGGCCCGCAGATAAAGAGCCTCACGGGGACGACTAAGCCCAACGACGAAGACGGCAATTTTGAAGAAATGGTGAATGGGAATTCAGGTGGAGGAATTGAGGTGTGTGCGTTTGATAATCGTGGAATGGGTCGGAGCTCCGTACCCGTTAAAAAGTCCGAATATACGTGAGTTTCTGATTGAATTTTCAGTTTACGTTTGTTCTGTTTATCAGCTGTAATTTTTGTGGCTTGTTTTATTTAATTATTTATTTTTCATGAAAATTTTACGGAGAACAGAACGAAGACTATGGCGAAGGATGCGATTGCTTTGTTGGACCATTTGGACTGGAAGAAAGTCCATGTTTTTGGGCACTCAATGGGTGAGTATATATTTAGGTTGGGTTGTATTTGGAAGTGCATTTGGAATAAAGTGCTTCTTTCTAAAGCATTTTAGCTGTGACTTTTGAACAGTGCATGCAAAGCACTGTTTTGAATAGTTTATAAGTATTTTTCTTACCTAAGAAGTGCTTTTCAAATGAGCAATTGCCCAGTGCTTCTTTCCAATTAGTTGAAAGGTCTTAATTTTGTGCTTTAACTATTTGAAAGTGCTTCTCCAACCACTAAATTTACTGATAATCAAGTTATCAGAATCTGTGAATAAGTCAACCTGTTCAAATTTACTGTGAGCTAAATACAAGCATTCTAAGAAAATTACTTAACTACTTTTTGAATTGATTCTAATATAAGTTTACTTAAATTTATTGTGATCAAATCAGGGGCTATGATATCTTGCAAGTTAGCAGCAATGGTGCCTGATAGGATTCTTTCTCTGGCATTACTGAATGTAACTGGTGGAGGTTTTGAATGTTTCCCGAAGGTATCATATGCAAACAAGAACAATTTTTGTAAGCTTCATTTAATCAATAGAAACATATTGCATAGTTTTTAATTTCTGTTTCTGTTCAGTGAGTTTGGATTCTTATATATTGAGCATGAGATTTTTAGTTCCTATTCAAGAATGAAAGAATACATTCAACATCAGAGCTTCTAGAAGTTGATGAATAGTGATTTGCTAACCCACTTTAAATCTGGTCACTACTTCCTAGATGAAATTCTCTTGAGAGAGCAGGATTGTGAATTTGCTTAGTCTTGCTTGGCATGTCAAACATTTACGATTTATGTTTTTTCCTGCAACCAGGAAGTGAGGTCCAACGGTCAACAGACTGAAAAAAGTAAAAGAATGTACAATTAGGTGAAATTTGTGATTGACCAGCGTTTTTGTAGTTGGTTTTGACCAAATCTAATTTGTGATGTTCAAATTTGACCAACTTAAACTTATACTGAGTCAATTTAAAGAACTTCTTGATATAATGGGAACATGATAATATATTATTGACTATAATGGGAACATGATAATATATTATTGAATATATTTATATAATAAATTATTTATATTATTTGTTAAATTATTAGCCAACCTTGAAGTTTGAAAGATGGACCTGTTCCGGATCAGATTTGAATTTTTTGTTCTTATGGTCAAACCGTATATGTTACCGTGATTGATTTGGGGAGTGGCGGGTACTTGCCAAAGATAGTGAGGTAGCTGATTTTACGTTTGTGGTAATTGACTTCATTCTTAGGCTTGAAATTTTGTGTCTTTATGCTAGAGCTTGACTGGCCTACTTGATTTTTGAAGACAATCTAACAATTTTCTAGAGTACAACGCATTGTGATTAAACAATTGCTTTTGCAAGATTAATGCACTGTTTTGCATGTTACAGAACTTACAATTTATTCTTTAAGACAATTAATCCTAGTTGGTTTTGCGGAACTCATACCAAGTGTACCAGTTCCCAGTTAAACTTCTATGTTAGCTTTCTTTCAATGGGCTTTTTAGTTTTATATTGGCTTCTAAATGCTGTCCGGATGTCCTCAAGTTTTTTGTATCAGTTGGGTGTGTCTAATCCAGTTTTTGAAAACATTAGGTTGTAGTAATACTTATGAGACAGACTCGTTCTAGTGGTCTGTAGTTGATTGCTCCAATTGTTAGTGCTGATGGAATGCTTCATCTTTTTGTACAGTTTGACCGTCGAACATTATCAGTTGCAATCCGTTTTCTAAGGGCAAAAACTCCTGAGGAAAGGGCTGCTGTGGACTTGGACACTCACTATACAGAGGTAGACAAAAACTATTTTCCTGGTGTTTTGGTAATTGTGAACTGTTCAAAAGACTATCCTTTATCCCTCTAAATTTGCATCCCTTTTTTTACTAGTAAGGAGGAGGGGAATAAGATTAAGATCACATTAGAAGTTAGATTTTCTTCAGACTAAAATTTGTATAAAAAAATCAGTTGTCTTCACCTGATCAAAGATTCCCTGCTCTAAGAATATTTTACTCACCTTTGTTAAAGTAAATCTCCGTGTGAATTTCATTTTGGTTACTACACTCTTATCATGGCCATAGAAACATAGTCATATTGTAAGCGCAGTTGCGAGACACCTTATGCATCTTATTGTTACATGATGTGCAGGAATATCTTGAGGAACTTGTTGGCTCAAGTACTAGACGATCAATCTTATATCAAGTACGAACTCCAGCCACCTTGCATCATTTTCATCTTGTTGAAAGATCATTTTTGCATCCTGAATTTACAGTTAGATGTTGCCATTTAGATCTACTCCCAGCATAGATGAATTTGTAGTCACCTATGCTGATAAACTAAAGAGGCTTCATACTTGTAGTACAACAGATAAAATAATACAAGTCGGTCATGAGAAACTATCATCTTCTTTTTTCTGATTCTTTTTTCTACCACTTTAAGTTCTAATTTGGCGTTCCCTCTGCAAGATTTGCATTTTTTTAATGTTATCATATCCTTAACCATTTCGGTTTCTTTTTTAATATTTAATTTTACTTTAGCTTCTGCATCTGTTGTATATATTACATTATGATTATAAATCATCCTGATATATATATATTGCTTGTAGGAATATGTAGAAGGTATCTCAGCAACCGGAATGCAGTCTAATTCTGGTTTTGATGGTCAAATACATGCATGCTGGACACATAAAATGAAACGGGCAGAAATTGAAGCAATCCGTACTGCTGGATTTCTTGTTTCAGTAATTCATGGCAGGTAAGCAACTAGGACAAATATAGTTCTCTAATTGTGTATAAGCTATGTCCTCTGTATTGCGTTTCATGAGATCTTGTTGCTTTTCCAGTTTTGATTGAACAAATTGCATGAAGACATACAATTATAGTATATAAGAATTTATCATTTATTGCTAAATTCTGTTTCACTTTTAAATTAGCTTAGTTGAGATGAAATATTGTAAGTATGTTCTAATGAATTGATTTGGGTGAACTGAAAAGGTGCTTTGAATCTGTAGGTATGATATCATTGCTCAAATTTATTACGCAAGGAGACTTGCCCAGAAGCTGTACCCTGTTGCTAGAATGATAGATCTTCATGGAGGGCATCTTGTGAGTCATGAGAGACCAGAAGAGGTAATTGGTTTGCTAATAGATTCGGACCATTGGATTTATGGAGTTGGCCATTGTAAGGCTTAGTTACATACACGGAAATAGTCAAATTTGGGTATTAATTGGCAAAGATTCATCATAGACGTTGGCAACTAGATTATTAAATTGGACTTGACTGAGACAATAAGGTTAATCAATATTATTTGTTTACTATTGTTTGTAATTTCAGGTCAATCAAGCTCTCATTGAGTTGATAAATGGATCCGAAAAGAAGATAAACCCACATGACTGGAGTAATTTGCCCAAGAAAACTTCTGGTAAGAACTTCAAGTTCAAGAATATCTTTCTAATTTATTTTAGTTTTTGTTCCAAGTGTTTTAGATTGAATGAGAATACTGAGTTATTATTGCCTAAGGGGTACAACGGGGCCAAACCTTCATTCTTTTTTTTCATTGAAGAGGAGTTTCTATGAGAAATAGTGAACTCTGCTTTTACTTGGCTTCCAATAATGCACTTACCCGGCATAGTTGAATCCTTTGTAGTTCCAAATAATTCTATACTCTGATCTTAAGGGACAATGCTCCTAGGATATCTCCAAACTATTAAATCACTTGAAATAGATGAACTAGTGCTTGAATATAGCCACATTCTCAAATCTCTGGAATATTGTTCCAAATCAAATAACCTGAAATGTGTTGTCTTGATTGTCTTCCCATCTCTCTTTCTCTCTGTAAAACAAGATCATTGTCAAAACAGGGAAATTCCTTTGTGAATGAATTGCCTACAGGTCTAAATTAGGTGAGCTGATTAAACTGGCTTCCGATTGATATTCTGCTGAAACTACTGTATTAATATTGTCTCCCTGACAGACTGCAAACAAATAGATGCACTAACTTTCAAAATGAGAGACAATCGCCAATATCAATATTTCCGTCATGCACAACTATTCCCTTTACTTGGCATCATCTTCTGATTTTTATTTCTTTGTCAGGTTTTCTGGGGAAAGATAAGAGCTGCATGTCAAGCACGATGGAGAAGCTACATCTTTTCCTATTATACCTCTTTGGTCTCTTTGCTTTAGCCTATGGGTATGGAAGAAGGAGTATACAAAATCTGAAACCAGTAAAGGTTGGAACTTCCCTCAAGTAATCTGATATCCAATACACCCTATCTTTTAACAGGTATTTACTCTTGTCTCCTAAATCTCAGAGACTCAACAACATCCTTCTGTAGAAAAATAAAGTCAGGAAAGAAACCTTACCGATTATATTTGGCCTACGCAGGGTTTCATACTTACATTGATTTCTCAACCTAGTGGGGCAGCCCTTCGCATTTTAGGCGGATTGCTTAATGATATATGAGTAAATTTACAGAAGAATACACTGATGAACACAACATGAATTTGGGTTGGGAGATACCAGCACAACCATATCAAACATATAAACTTATGTACACAGAAGGGAAGGGTGAAGTGGTGATGCATAACCCATGAGTCCCTCCCTTTCCCTTGGATTATGTTTTCTTGCAACAAATGATGATAAGAAACAACATTGTATCTCCCAGGACTAACCAAAAAACCAAAAAGCATATGCACAAAAGAGGACACCATTTTGGAACAATTTTGTATTTGAAGCAGTGAATTTATATTACTGCTAATATCCATGGAGTAAAAGAGTTGTGCTCTCTGACAAATTGCATCAAATTAATTCCAACAAGCTTATCAACAGAAATTGTAAGTATCCATAAGTTCTTATGTTATCATGAAATGAATCTTAAAATTTAAGAGTAATATAAATATATGAGTAATACTATGTATATATATTTTTTAATACATATAAATAATATATTATTATGCTCTCAAAAATGTATAAATATGCTGCTCGTATTATTTTAATCATATGATGACACATCACCTTCGTATTCAATTATACTCTCAAAAATGTATATTCATAGTTTTATTGAAATACATATATGTAACATGTGACTTATATGTAAGTGATAGCTTAAAGAGCAATATTATATATATTCATTTTGAGTATACATACTCATATGTATTATCATATGATTGAGAATTAATTTATCTTTAAATCAAAATAATTCACTGACATAATAACATACATCAGATATAAAAATTGTAAAACTTATTGCTCCAAACTCTCATTTTTAGCTGAGATCACTATAAAAATTAGGTTTTTACTTCATATTTTTACGGTTAAAACGCAAAATCAATGGATTAATACTTCAAGTGAATAAAAATATAACAAAAACCAGAAAGTTGGTTGAATTTTGTTTAAAACAGAAATTATAATTATAATTCTGTGCATTGTTAACTGAAGAACTGAGTAGTGTATTTCTGTAGACACAAGTAATCGACCTAGCTAGTCGACTCTACAATTTTATTAAAACAGACTAGAACCAGAGCTAAATCAGGCTAAGAGACAAGTGGTGAGAAGATGAAGGCATAGGAATATCTAATCTAAGTGTTTGTGGAAGCTTAAAATTCAGCAAAAAAAATCTCGTTCACAGAACTAGCTAGCATAAGATGAGAGGGAGGGAAACATAATACAAGTGAAAAAGGAAAAGATTGAAAACAAAGAAACTTTGCTTGCATAAGATGAGAGGGAGAGAAACATACCTGGCGGTTTATTGAGAAACAGAATGACAGCTTTGAGGTAGCTTGTGAAGACTGAAAACGAAAGCGAAAGCAAAAGCAAGATGCTAATGCTTTGAAAACAACGAAAGAGAGGAAAAGATATAATTAAGTGGTGCCAGGTAATATGCTTTTGTACCGAGGGAGAGGGACGAGAATAATATAAAATGATTGCAAAATATACCTGAGAATATCCTATTATTCATCAATAAAAAGCAGCCACCCCCATGCCTATCATTTTCTTTCTTTCCATGTATACCTTCAATAATAATATCAGGGCTCCTACTATTTCATCCATCATCACTTCTTGCAGCAGACACGTCCGTGGGCTGTGTTGGGCCTTACTTTGCGCACCCCATTTTACTCAGGGTATAAAGACGGGTTTCATCTCAACCAAATGTTTTCTCTAAAATTTTATATTTAATAATTAATTTTTTAATTATTATATCAATGAAATTAGGAGTTCGATTTTAAATTTTGAATTCATATTTTTTTATTTAAGTCAACCATATTTTAGTCAACCATCGACATAAATTTAATACGCTGCCGTTTTCATCCCACTAAAATCTTGAACCCTACTGCCTTGTTTTAGAATTGCCAGTTGCCTTCAGTTCTCCCTCCAACTGAGCCCTTGAAGCAGAGAAGAAATGGCTTCTACAGCAGCTTCAGATGACTCCAAATGGGAATTTAGCTGGTTATAACTTTCTCTCTTCCCTCCTATTGCTGACTATTTCTTCATTTCTCCGTACTTGTCCTCGCTTTAATTTTACAGTGAATTTATGTTTTGTTTTCTCAATAATTTAAATTAATACTTGAATTGGTTATTTTGAGTGTGGGTTGTAAAATTTCTTCTCTATTTCATTCTATCTTCTTACTTTCTCCTATCAAAACGGTTTTAGTTGATGATTAGATGTGGGTTTTCTTATGATTCTGTTTCTACATTGTTTTATTTCCAATTGATGGAAATTGTTAAAAAATATTGGTTGTACTTTTTAAATGCGAGAGAGCTAATCCTTTAATTGAATATACACACAAACGCACATATTTACATATTTGTATATTGCATAGTATTCAAAATTTTGATTCTATTCAATTTTGTTATAATTATTACAAGTATGTGGGAGTGTTTGAGGAAGCTTTTCTTATGTTATAAGTTGTGTTAAAAACACCCGTAAAGTCAATAGTATTACGCAGGAATATTGGGGCACATTCTTAAAAAAAAAAAAATTGGGAACAAATTAACATGGTGGAAAGTTATAATATCTTGGTTTGAATGAATAAAATTTTATGAACTTCAATGATTTGTTTGTTAAGGAATATGATAAGAATAGCATTGTAATTGACAAGGGTGTTACATGATTGGGTGACAGAGAATGTCATGATCGCAAATCAAGTAGGTTGGTTTTTTGGTTGTAAGGACAAGTAGATAATGTCACCTAATATGTTATTCTTTTAGGTAGTTGACAAAAGCACATGACTAAGTGGTATCATAACAAACTCAAGTCCTTATCAACCCGATAGGTTAAGGTTGGCCAAGGGTGAGACAAATTTGTTAAATGTAGCACTGGATGGAGTGAAGATTGTATCAAATGATTGAATATTGTTGAAATACAACACTAGATAAAAAAAAGTTAGATTTTGGATTTATAAGGTAATGATTGTACCATCTAATAGAATAGTCTTTTGGGTAGTTGGTTAACATTTAATTTGTGATATAAGGAGATTTGCTAGTATATTGGTTGATATGTAGCACAATTCCTTACAAGCAACTTATTGTGTTTTTTTTTTTTTTTTTTCCAAAAAGGTAAAGCCAAATAGTCACAGTTTGAAGTTAGTCTTTTCTCTATGAGAGGTGAGTGCATGTATGAGATGAGAAATTTGCAAAAGAGCATGATTAAGGATTGCCATTAATCTAGTTTTATGCCTTGTCTTGTTGACAAACTAGACAAATTTCATGCATTGCTACTAGTCATTCCACAATTTTTACTAAAGATAGGCTGCCTTTAAACATGCTCTTATGCATTTTCATTGTGGGTAGCTTTTCCATTTTTTTCTTGGTTCTCCTTGATCAAATTCTTCTTCAAAATTTCCCATTTGGAAGCATACACTGACCTCATTCTAGAGTAGAAAATTCATCTTAGAAACTACTTAGTCTTGCCGCCTTCAGCATATACAGCAAGGAATTATATCATGCACGAAATCTTATAATGTCCAATAGCCTTTTCTCATGGTTAGGTGCTTACTAATTACCGATAAGATTAGTCCATTAGATGATGCTATTCACCCACCTCTTGTAAACCGAAATCGCCACCCATTTTTAATTGCTATGAGAATACAACATCCCTTCTCGCCCAACCATGTGATTTTGGTGCTATCCCTAGCCAATCCCATGTCACATTCGACATTATTCTTAGTTAGGCCTACTCAACCTTGGTATCTCACCTTGTTTGTCTAGACCATCTTTTCAGGCTTTTAGTATGGAAATAGGTAGCTCACATATTAATAATAATGAATTTGTGTATATATATATATATATTAGTTGATGTTGTCTATTTGTCTTTATACACCCAAATTCTGACTAATCTCTATTCGATATGAGATCACAGCAGTTATAAATAAACTACACTGCCTAATAGTTGCTTTCTGTTGATGGCAAATGCTTAGCTCATGATACTCAGATCAGTAATTATTCATCTTGATGGAATTACATTTTTTAATGTCACTGGCATAAAGGCCCCTAATATATATGCCATCAGCATTATTAGCTCTAAAGTAATTCTATTGGGACTTTAATCCTGCAAATGCAAATTATCCAATCAAATGCTTCTTCTAATTTTCAAAACAAGCCCTAAGATTGTTGAAAATACTATAGGGCCCTGGTTTGGTTTTTAAATTAAACATAGATGTGAGATATTCTTGGGATTAAAATCTGCTTCAATTATTTGTGTTGTATAAGTACCATGGATATATTATGTGATCTCTTGAGCATAGAATAGATGAGGGATCCTAAGTTAAAAAACAGTTATGTTTTCTATTAAACCAAATATTAAACTTGGCATAAGTCTAGCCATTAAAACCTTATTAGGAACTCAGAAAAACATTCTAAAGTTAAATAGAACAACTCCAATTCAATTTGATTAAAAGAAATGAAATTGATTTTGGTCAAGTGAAATTACTAGCAGTGTACACAAACTGTTAAAGGCTCATTATTTTCGTATGAGATTTTAATCTGGAAACCAAACTTGACCTGTTGGCTTGTTTGTTGTTATAGAGTAGATTTGGACTGAAAATCTTTGCTTGGTATGTTATTATAAAATGGATTCCCATTTGCAGTGACTTTGAAATAGATTATGAGTCTGAGGAGAATGCTTCCATGATCTTTGCGGCATTAGCTGTTGATAAGGAGGTGACACATCCAAACACTCTGACAACCTCTTGCTTAATCAATTTTAATTTAAAGCTAAATTATTGAATTCAATTTCTGAGTGCAGTTGCAGCCAGATAAAGTAAAAAGGCAGATGTCAGTTGCTAATGGCAAACTTTCAGTGTGAGCTTCTTCTCTTTCATACTTCTGGGATGGAATAACCTTACTGAACAAGTAAATTTGTAGTCTTGTTTAAAATGTATTTTGTTAGGTCTTGAATGTAATGATTATTTGAATCTATCTTCACTGGAAAAAATTTCTGTGGCATGTTTAGTAAATCCTGTTTTGTTCTCTTTTGCCTGGACTGGACCTTGCATTGTAGTAGGTTTCTCATTTTGCTTCTTTTTCTGCTTACTGGACAGACACTTCGAGGCAGTTGAAGCTAGGTTTCTTCGTGCATCATTTTCTGCCTTTGCGGATGTGCTTACACTTGCAACAAAAACAATTGAACAGTTTGGTCAAGGAATGGATTGTCACGCTTAATGATACTTGGATCACCAGTTGTGATGCTTCATTAGCAAATTGAGCTCAAGTTCAATCAGCAATCTGCTATTGTGGTTTACGCTAAGTATGATTTGTAATTTAACTTCTGAGATCACGTACCCCTAGCGATGTATGTCTGTGGAGACTTGTAGTGTTAGTTTACACTCTTAGGCCATTGGCTCCAAGAAGTTAGAATCATAGGAAAGCTTTGTAAGATTCTTGTTATATTTATGGTGGCAATTTGTTGAACTCATTCATTCAGTAGGAAATGTTCATAATTATCATCAATGGAATGGTTCCTTGTAGGGATCCAATCTCCATGAGCAATCTCTAACTTTACTGAGTCACATAATGTTACGGTTCAAGACTTGGCCTGAGAGTGGCTGAAGACGAGATAAAATATGTAGTTTTGCGCTTGTAACTCTTTTCAGGTTAGGTACAGAATCATCAGGAATGGCGCTTATAAATTACAGGTGCTATTGCCATGAAATCTCACAACTACTCATAATAATAATAATAATAATAATAATAATACTATATATATATAAATAATAATGATATATTCTTAAACGATTAGTTATAATTTTATTTTTAATTTTTAAATATTTAATTATGTGTATAAAATTTAGTATATAATAATATTTTAATTATCTAATCATATAATGATATATTATTTTTTATGTATAAAATTATATATATTATTTATACATATAATATTATTTTTTTATTGTGTTAAAAAAATGCTTTCAGATGAGGACAAATAATAGGGTATAATCCAAAATATTTATGTGAGTATATATAATTTTATTAATTGATAGAATGTTTTTAAACTAATAGTGTATTGAGACGAGATGTTAGGAGAAACTAGAAAGTAATAGTGTTCTTGTATTATTATCCAATAATAAAGGAATATAGGTAAAACATGAGATAAGCCATGAGCAATATGAATTATTCAACTTTCTATACCAATTAGTATACAAAAATAATAGATTCAAAATTCCTCCCTCATGAACAAAAGATATCCAATGTCAAATAACAAAAAAATAAAAAACAGAGGGTAAAATGTCAAACTCTGCTAATTGTGCAGGAAAAGGTACTTTTATAAGGTAGGAATCCAATTCATCACTTTCTGGTAAGTATCTCCGTCATTTCAATATGTATGAAAACATATAAATAAAGAAAATTATAATAAATGCCTACAATTAAATGGTGTTAAACGAAATTATTTAAAACTCTAAGAATTAAGTAAAAATATCATTAATTTGAAAATTAACTAAACTGTCTTTATATATAAACCTCACATTTTTCACGATTTACTATTTAAATTCAGAGAAAATTTTGGATCTTCCACGAACGTAATGGGTTTTTGTTTTTTCTATCGATTTTTCATATTTTTCGATAACCGAAAATGACAAGTAAGGATAGTATATCATCTTACTTCTTGTTTAAATCAATTTATTATTAAAAGTATTGAGATTTGAAAGAGATTTTGAGGTTTGAATGTTTAGAGTTTCGATTTTGAACAATGCATAAAATATTTTGATTCTTGATTGTTTTGTTTGAATTTCTTGAGGGATTTTATGTTATTAGATGTGTAGATTTGATTTGTGTTGAAATTAGAGGCTGAAATGACGATTTTTGATCGAAAAATGGGTTACATTTGTCAGCGTTACGATAATCTCTCACAAACGCTCGTGGGGTAGGGGGAAATTTAGCGTTTTCAAAATTTCAGGGGGAGGGGGAAGAGAGGGAAATCCATAGGAGTCCGTAAAAATATTTACACTAAACTATGGGCAGTCCATGAAAACAATTGGTTGGGTGGAAATTGATTTTTTTTTTTTTAACTATGGGAGCTGTATGAGACAGACTTTAAACGACCATAACTTTTCATTTAAGAGGAGTTACAGGGCCTGTAATATATCAATGTAATGCTCGTTTCGAGTTGTATAACGACAACTAGCTTCGCCGGTTGTGCCCAATTTGAAGACCCAAATAAAACTGTTTTAGTGTGTATTATGTAATTTTTATGATTTTGAGCTTGTTTATAATCAAGCTAGACTTTTTTGATATGTAATTTTCAAATTTAACATCTATCTCTTTAGTTTTATGCTTTTCTAGACACATTTTACGATGTAATTACGAAATTTCAGATTCATTTTTTGGTTTTCTCGTTCCTAAAAACGTATAGTTTTCAAAATTTAGATATGTTTTTTTAGATTTTCAAGTGAGTTTTTTATTATTGACATTCTAAGGTATTTCAATATATCTATTTATTTTTAATATATTATTTAAATATTTTATATATTGTGTAATATCAAAATACCTTCAATATTTTTCAAACATTTCATTTAACACCTAAATTATTATTATATATCCAAATACCCTTTTACATGACATACAAATTATATTTAACAAATAAAATTAAGTTTTGCATTAAAATTCATATAAATACTTTTTTTCATGAATTGATTTTTTCGATTCAAATTCAAAAATACGAATTTTTTTCTTTCGAACGAACTCATAGTAATTAATATTAAGTAAAAATGAGAGTGAGAGTGAATAATTAAATGATATGAAAAGTGTATGTAATAATAGTGAGAGTGAGAGGATTTATATAGATGTGGTGAAGAGTAATTTTGGTATTTTAAAAAAAAAATTAAGACATTTTTGCTTAGGAATAGAAAAAATAGACATTTTTGCTTACGAATGGGAAAAATAGACATTTTTGCTTAATAAAAGGGTAAAATGATCATTTAATTTAATTTCTCTATAAATGATATGCCAATAAGTATGAGAAATACTAAAAATGCTAAATGCATTGTTTTTTATGTTAAATGAATAGGAAAGAATATTAGTAATGTGTTAGACATTCAAAGGATGAGCAAAGCTTACATAAAAACCAAAAATGAAACAAGACTGGAAACAAGATTGGTAATTATTCTAGGAAGTGATAAAATCAGCAGATTCCCTTACAATATAACCTAACAAGAATGTAGGTAGCACTATAATTTGCATAGTGAATAGCCAGCAATTGATGACTCGAAATAATGGTAAATTAGAAGGATCAATATATTCATTCCAATACAAGAAAAAATATATAACTACAAGCAAGAAAAAACTTTCAAACAAAGGGAAGAGCAGAAAGTGCAAGCATAAGGTTGTTCATTGCTTTGTTGACCCCTTATGTGTCTAATTTCGATTCTTACTATTTATCTGTAGCTTATATTTCATCAGTATTCATCCAAATAAGTATATAGCATGTCATCTTTCTTTGATTTGCGCCTACTAAGCAATGCCTTCAGAAGACGCTTACTTTTACTAGGGTATTGTTCCATTTCTTTGTAGGTATCTCTCTCAGCTGGTAGGCGCATTGAATAAGATTTCCGAGGCTCTGAAGGGTACTGCAAAGTAGAAGAGACAATTGCAAGATTTTAGCAGGTTTTGTGTGGAAAAGGAAGCAGGAAAACACTAAATGTTTTCCTGATAACATTAAAAAAAGGCAGAGCAATAAAATTTATAGTCCCATTAGTTTGCATGTCCGATTGAACTTAGTGTATGACAGATTAAAATATATCCTATGCTCACCCGTCGTCTGGCATCAGAACCATTTGGAGTAGTTGGCCTACTAGAATTCGGGGTTGTTGGCCTTTTAGCACTTGGTGTTGTTGGTCTACTTGAGACAGAACCAGAACGTAAAAGTGGAAATCGATGTGGTGACACCGTTCGTTTCTCTGAAGTATAGAAAACCAAAACCATTAGTTGAACATCATAGACAACAATGATTACATACCAAATATTTTAATGCGAAGACACGACAGAATTCAATTTGCATATGGACCTAGATCCTTTTTGGGCATAGTATTAGCAAAGGAAAATGTTCCAGATCGCTGTGGAGGTTGAGGTGAAGGTGAGGGAGTTTGCCCTTTCCTGCATGAGATATCATTAATCATCAAACTCACATGCCACAGTCAACTGCAGTGGTTCTAGTTAAGTGATGCAATGTAAAACATAACTGTAAATTTTACCTAACTGAAGACGTAGGGGTTTCTCTTGGGGTCTCTCTAAGTGTGGCTCGGACAGCTTCGAGGAATCAAGAAAATTATAATAAAATTACATTAAAGTCTTGCTTGCAACATGAAATATGATATGAATGGAAAGTAAGGCATACTACCATTTCTAAATTGATGCCAGTCATCTTCATCATCTAGGCTGCATCCCAGGTACTTTGACTTGGTCCGGTTGGCACCATGCATGGTCTCCCCAACTGACCACAAATTTTAAGACATCATAACATCAAACCATGTTTAACTGTACAGCTAACAAGAAGAATATAATTTACAAAAAGAAAACAGCAGAACAAAAAATGTTTACTGGGGTAAAAGCAAAAGAGGCTAAAAGAGAAATATGACTACCTGGCAGAATGTACCGCTTATGATACTTTGGAGTATTTATCACCAGTGACTGCTGGGAGACACCTTCATGATCAATATACTCTTGGCAAGTCCGAAGTCTCTAAAATGCCACACCAGTGTAACAGGAATGACAGAGCATGGTGTTAATTTTGCTTGCCTCAAATCAGAGACACACATAATTTGCATATTGGCCAGAATGCAATGCATACACATTATCCAGTAATATCAGAACTCAAAACTAGAATCACAGTGAACAGTCATTCCCAGCTGAATATACATGCGATATCTACTTAAGATTTGATAACAATTTTATGCCCAGATCTGAAGTCTAAAATTTAAGGGTTTGCCATCAGCTAGGATGCTTGGTACAATCAAGTAAATCTAACAGCAAAGCCTTTCTATTTAAACGTGAGTGACCCAGTTGTGATTTATTTTATCCAGGTGAATTTCAGTTTAACCCTGGAGATTATACAGTTTTCAGAATTGTAATAATGTTATGGACCCCACTGGTTCACCCAACTGACATGATGGAAAGAATTGGCTATTAGAGAAACAAATCATCATCAAAGTAAAATTCAGCATAGACAAAATAGATTGTTACTTGATTCTTTTTATAAATAATCATCAAAGTAAAATTTCTTCTCCAAATCTGAAAGATAGCAATTTCTATCTCAGAATAATTTGACAAATCCACAGCAGAATTCAGCATACCTGCTCAATGCAAGATACTCTGAGCTCTGTACATGAGACTTCATCAACCTTTGCATCTAAGAGATCATTAACCTTGTAAGTCACAGAACCTAAATGGTCCACTGTATTCACAAGAGCTTTGATGGCATAATCTTTCAATGTTTCTACCACACTGCAGACAGAGTAGATTGTTCAAACAAAAAGAAAGAGCATGAGAGGATTGAGATGAAATCAATTCCATGGTTGAAAACATCAGCTGTTATTAGAGTAACTCACATGTGTTTCTGATCATCATTGGTGTAAGATAGCTCAAAATACTCAGCTGCTGAGTATAATTGTGTTCTCAGGTTCTTCAAATCCTGAGAGAAATAAAGCAAACAAATGAATAAAAATACAGAACATTAGTGCAAGTTTTTTAAAGCCGATTAATCTATGGCAAATAGATTAATTTACATTCATTATGAATATAAAAAATGCTTTCTCTTTCTACAACACTCTTTGAGAATAGAGAGAATAAATTAGATATGACACTCTCCACCACTTAAATCATTTAAAAAAAAAAAAAGGAGCATAGGATTAAACAAGAACTAATTTGAGAAACACAAGCCCTTACTTTGCAACTTTCCTGTTTCCTTTCCTCAAAAAGGTGAATTGGATTCAAATTTTGACGGTGCCAAGGTGGAATATTTTGTTAAAACAATAGTGTCATAAATAAAGCTAGCAATCTTAAAAAGAATCCAAGAAAGAATATTTAGGCTTTATAGTCCAATGAATAAAATCTACACAAGAGAAACAGTGGTACCTTGAGACTATCTGAGAAGAGCAAGCTCTGCTGCATAGAAACCTCATCATAATTTGAAGCATCTCGAGTCATGGACATTGCAGAAGTTGCAGTCATAGTACCCATGAAGGATAAAATTGTACTCAGCAGCCCTTATTCTATAACAATTAAGACCATCGAATCAAAATCCAATCCAAAACTAAAACTAAATAAACCAAGCAAAAGAGACAAACCGGTATTGATCCTCAGCCTAATACTACATTTTTATGAAAACAATTAACAATAATAGCAACTGCTAATTAAGTGAGTGTGTTGGGTGAAAGAGTAAAAGTGAAAGAGACAAGACAAGGAGATAGAACCTAAACTCAAATTCTAAATTGAGCCCTAAGGATTTTAAAATTAAAAATCCTTAAAGAATCAACAATGATGCAGCAACAACAACAAAACCAACAAGCATGAGATATGGAGAGACAGTCTTCAAGAACAAGTTACAACTAATAAGATGCCAAAATCCTCTTCAGACAATAATATAAACTATGCTAAAAACTGATTCAAAAAACAATAGGAAAATCAACATAAAATAAGTCATACAATACATTGCCAGTTCTGCTGCTAACCAAGAAAGCAAAAACAATTGGACATTTTATACAACTGCAACAGTTACAAAAAGCTCATTTTGTCTAAGTCTTGAGCAACACCCTAATTACAAATTAAGATACTAAAAAAATGCAAACCCAGAAAGAAAATGACACATAATCCTAAAAAACATCAAAAGTTCACTTTTTTGACACAAAAAAACTGAACTTGGACAGTTAACTACCTGGATTTACTGAAGCACAGAAATTTAGTTCTTGTTTAGGAAGTGTATGAGACAAAACCCATTCACAATGAGGATTAATTGTCAGAAAAGAGTGAAGGCCAAGTGGTGAAGAAAGCCGGGGAAATGGACTATGAAGAGGACAAAGAAAGTGATGGAGACAAATATGGTTCGGCAAAGAAAGAAAGAGGAAAAGGACAAGGGGGTAAGTTTAGAGTTGAAGAAGAAAAGGGGAAGAAGAGAAAGAGAGGTAGTTTTATTAGTTGTTGAAGAAGAAGACGAAGAAAAAGAAGCAGAGTGAAAGAGGAAGCGATGGGCCAGCAGCGGCAGAAATCATCATCACGGCCAGCACGTCTGTTTAGGCAAGCAGGGAATCACGAAGCACTTCTTCCTTTCATTCTAGGACATCGAAGTCTCCATGTTCTGGGTCTCTAAAATAGAATATATAGAATAATAGGAGTTGAAATTTATCTAAGTATATTTTATTAAATAATTTTAAAATGGAGTTCTTCTGACTTTTTTTCCTTTTTTTTTAATTATATTTTCTTTCTTACTAAAAAAAAAAACATAATTTTAAATGGTATTGTGAAATTATCTCAGGTAAGGAGTAGGTGTAGAGTAATTTCATCAGATGGATCCCTTGAGTAGAATTTTGTAATAGTTTTTTATTACAAAAAAAATTATATTTAACCAAATGATTTTAAAATAAAATAAAAAATAAATAATTATATAATTCAATTATAATTTATTATTTTAATTTATATAATTTATTTTTATATATAATTTTATTTATAATTAATCAAATTTAAATTTTTAATTCAAAATCATATATATTTAATTATGTAATAAAAAAACATATATATATAATTTTATCATTTTTTAAAAAGAGATGTTTTAATATGTATTTAGTAACCAATGTGATTGAATTGATATGAGAGAAAAAGAGGCAAAGCAAATAAATCACTAAACTATTGAGGCATTAGTCTCCTTTAGGGTTAGATTCGAATCGAGTTTGTTTAAGCTCGAGCGAGCTTGAAATAAGCTAGTCCTATATAGGCTCAACCAAGCTCGAGTTCGAGCTATTCATCAAATTTCTTAATTAAAAATTTTGATACAAAACGATATCGTTTTGATTAATATATATTAAAACGATATCGTTTTAATAACAAAATAGTTAAAAATTCAAGTTTGAAACAAGCCGAATTGAATTCGAACCTAGTTTGAACTGGACTTCCACGAGCTCGAGCTCGGTTTGGCTCGAATTCAACCCTAGTCTCCTTTAAGGCTCCATGGTTGAAGAGAATTAGAAACTAAAATTGGTAAAATGTAACCCATTGCTCATCATTTGGTTTGCCCACTTTTATTTTTATTTCTATTATATTAGGAGATCAATTCCACTGGGCAAACAGAATTACGACCCCCCACTAATTTTTATGATGTTTTAATCAACTAAAGATTCGGACAAAATTTCCTAGTTACAAAATATTTATATATTTACGATATTTTTACTATATTATAAGTTTATGTGAGTGGGGCAATTACCCGATGTTTCATATTTTACCCTAATTTATATTATATGCATCTAAACTCCCATTTAATTTTTATTCCAATGAAGTAAAATTTGACACATAATACTAGCTAATAGGGTTGATTATAAAATATCCATAAGCTGGTGTCGAGTGGGTCTATCTCTCAACTTTCAATTCTGCCTTTCTGCCATTCACTGGGGTGGAATCTTTAACCGATTGATTTAACTTTTCAACTATCTCTAATTAATCATGTTCTAAATGGCCATGAAGTTTATCCCATATAATTTGTTTTTTTTTTAGTACAAGAAATCTCATATAAGTTAAATTATTATATTGAATAAAAAACAATTATATTAAATAAGATAAACTCTAAATCTAATGATCGATCTCATAACCATTAAATCAGATAAATCAAAAGTTTGATTTTAATATGTTACTAAAAGAGACTTAAACTTATATTCTACTTTACATTATTGTTAACCTCTTGCTTATGGTATTATTAAATGATGTATTAATGTTCTAAATACTAAAGTATACAAATTTAATCACATTTTTTTATATTACAAAGTGTAATATTTTGCTTTCTTAGTATTTTCCAATTTAGTCTAACTAAAGATCAATTTAAAAGACATTAAGTTATATTAAAAAAAATATATATATAATCAAGACATTTGTACTTGAGAATTTTCTTAATCAATCTCTAATGCAAATGTATTAAAGTTTTTGTAATAAGAATATATACCAATAGTTAATTTTTAATTTACTTATTTATTTAAGTAAGAGTTTAAATTTTTATATGTAGTGAAGAGCCTTAAATTCATTCACTTTAATATATAGAGTCTTTTTGTTGAAATATATTAAACATATAAATATGGAGATTAAATTATATATTACACAAAACTAATTAGTTTGTGTTAAAGTTTAATTTATCACACTTATATACCAATCATTTTACTTATTTTTATTAGATATGAGACTATTTTTTTTTAATTTACAATACATTTTCTCAAGTTTCAAGTGCAACCATTATAGGTTAATAGACATGCTATTTGGTTCAATTTGTTTGGATGAATGTATTGTCACTTATATCCAAAAATATTTTAAATGATTAGGTTTGTCATCTGACTTATATTCTAACATTATATTAAAATATATTAAATTTATAAGTATAAAAATTAAAATTTATATTATATAAAATTAATTAATTTATATTACGATCTAACCCATCACAATTATATATTATTTATTTATTTAATTTTATTAAATATAAGAGTCTTCTCTTAAATCTCTAACACTTCTTTTTATTGTTTAAATTATTGAAAGATTTAATCGTTGCACGGCTCACGGAAGGCTAGGTGCTGCTGGTGCAGTGTTATTTTCATTATTTAACTCAAGTTAAAGCCACAACCACTTCAAGTATAAGCTAAGAATTTATTTCCCCACCGCTTTTATTTATCTTTATTGATCGAAAAATCCTGCAGGGTTGGAGTATAAAGGACTGTGTCATGTTAGATATGAATCCTTGGAATATTCTGAGATTAAAAGTGAGCAGGAGAGAATTGCCCTAGATATAAATATATTATTAATTATGATTAATATTTGATTTATAATTAAATGAAAAAAGAATTTAAGAGATTTCTCTATGAGGCCATCAAAGGTTAGTTTTGAAATCTCATCGGAAACATATATGCCTTCATCCTTGCTTCAAAAAATCTAAAGTTAGAGCAAAAAACAAAAATTAAAATTTTCGTCGCCCTATTTGAATTTACTAATTCAATAAAATTATACTACATATTCTTATAAATAATATATTATTATACAA